>NW_027454865.1:610000-622500 GCF_040206685.1 Ascaphus truei
ACCAAGCCTACAGTACCTACAGTATCCCTGACCTTCCTCAAACACACAATACAATACCAAGGAATACATCTACAGTATCTAATTTTAAAATACTTTAAACTCACAAAATAATTAAAAACACATCTAATCCAGCTTTTAAAACATCATCATTTCTTACCCTGAATGTATACTGTACAGTATATCTCTCTAGACATATATATTGTACATACATACATACAGTGGCAAGAAATGATATACCACAAAAAAATAAAAATACACAGGTTAAAAAACCTTTTGAAAAAATTAACAAGTTAAATAAAATACATTTCTTTACTGTAGTTCACTTACCATTACTTGCCCCCACCGACTCCCGTTGCCCAGCTTACTCACGAACCAATCCACGATCAGGAACCCATAAAATAATAAACCATTGAAAATAATAAACATTAAACTAAAAATCCAAACCAATCCACGGGTCTTCTACTTGTAATACACCTTCATCTGTATTCTTCTTTCTTCTATCTCCTTCCGGGCGGGGCAGGGCGTGGTCTTCTTTCCATCATCGGCCACGCCCTTGTCTTTTTCCTTCTCCGGAGGTCCTTCCTCCGCGGCGTCTGGCTGCAAAATGAGACGACATAGGCTTTTAAAGGCCTATGACGTCACATTTTGCGTCATGGTTCCCACGGTCCTGATTGGACCGTGAAAACCATGTGTTTTGGCCGATAATAAAAAAATGATGACGTCACTTAAAGGGAATGAAAGCACAGCCAATCAGAATGGCTTTGCTTCAATTGCCTTTAAGTTGACGTCATGAAAAGGCACATGGCCGTGCACACATGGTACTAGAGCCAATCAGAGCGTGGGAACTTTATCCCTACTCTGATTGGCTCTGGTATACCATGTGTCAGGGGCTTGGGGGAGAAAGGATGTGACGTCAATAAGGATAAAGTTCCCACGCTCTGATTGGCTACCGTACCACGTGACAGGTTTTCATTGACGTCACATCCTTTCTCCCCCAAGCCCCTGACACATGGTATACCAGAGCCAATCAGAGTAGGGATAAAGTTCCCACGCTCTGATTGGCTCTAGTACCATGTGTGCACGGCCATGTGCCTTTTCATGACGTCAACTTAAAGGCAATTGAAGCAAAGCCATTCTGATTGGCTGTGCTTTCATTCCCTTTAAGTGACGTCATCATTTTTTTATTATCGGCCAAAACACATGGTTTTCACGGTCCAATCAGGACCGTGGGAACCATGACGCAAAATGTGACGTCATAGGCCTTTAAAAGCCTATGTCGTCTCATTTTGCAGCCAGACGCCGCGGAGGAAGGACCTCCGGAGAAGGAAAAAGACAAGGGCATGGCCGATGATGGAAAGAAGACCACGCCCTGCCCCGCCCGGAAGGAGATAGAAGAAAGAAGAATACAGATGAAGGTGTATTACAAGTAGAAGACCCGTGGATTGGTTTGGATTTTTAGTTTAATGTTTATTATTTTCAATGGTTTATTATTTTATGGGTTCCTGATCGTGGATTGGTTCGTGAGTAAGCTGGGCAACGGGAGTCGGTGGGGGCAAGTAATGGTAAGTGAACTACAGTAAAGAAATGTATTTTATTTAACTTGTTAATTTTTTCAAAAGGTTTTTTAACCTGTGTATTTTTATTTTTTTGTGGTATATCATTTCTTGCCACTGTATGTATGTATGTACAATATATATGTCTAGAGAGATATACTGTACAGTATACATTCAGGGTAAGAAATGATGATGTTTTAAAA
This sequence comes from Ascaphus truei, assembly GCF_040206685.1. NCBI lineage: Eukaryota > Metazoa > Chordata > Amphibia > Anura > Ascaphidae > Ascaphus > Ascaphus truei. The sequence goes on from NW_027454865.1 coordinate 611,757, forward strand.
GCTGGATTAGATGTGTTTTTAATTATTTTGTGAGTTTAAAGTATTTTAAAATTAGATACTGTAGATGTATTCCTTGGTATTGTATTGTGTGTTTGAGGAAGGTCAGGGATACTGTAGGTACTGTAGGCTTGGTTTGGAAAGGTTGTATTTTTGTCGGTACTTATATTTTTTCAAAGGCTTAATTGTTCTGCTCTAGGCGTGAATCTGTTAATGGTTTCATTGTTCATGATTGAGTGTGAAATGTTTAGAGATCTAAATAATGATTGCTAATTGATTTTTGTTTACGTTGATTAATTTGCAGAATGTATACAGTATGGTGCATAGATTTTATGCATTTTGGAATGTGACTTTTTTCATTGGTTTGTGATCATATACAGTACAGTAGATTGTGAGATCAGTTAGGATTTTTAAAGGAAATTGATTTTAATGTAGTGTCTGTATGGAGAAGTGTTTGGTTGTAGAACAGTATGGTTTTGATAACCCTTCTACATTTATTTGTACTGTATATTTGGTTTATCATGGGTGTGTATATAACGTGTGTATATATATATACTGTATATATCTCTCTCTCTCTCTCTTTCTCTCTGTCTCTCTGTATGTATATATATACAGTATATATATATAGTTGCATGATGAAGCCACAGTACAAATTCATGGGTGAAGGGTGGGTATCGTGCCTGTGTGGCTTAACCCCTTAATTACCTTTGCGGTTATTATCCGATAAGGTGTTTAAGGGGTTAATTGATATCTGAATGTAATTGCAATGTATTGGCTTGGTTTTGGCTATGTTTTGTGTGGGCAAGAGAAGGAAGGCGCTGGCATCGGACACTTCGTATTGATGAGGTCAGTAGTACTTTATTTATTTGTATATGCTAGTTAATGTTTTTAATAATGGGCAATTAATCTATTATCCATATCTGGATAATAGTTATTTTGCACATTATTGTACTGTAGGTGTTGGGGGGGAGGGTGTATGTATTGAATGTATAGGCCAGGTTTATTTTTTTTACATTCAGGGTTACTTCCGTGGTTTTGCGTGGGACCTCTGGAGACCACCCGCGGGGAATCCTCGGGTATCCTAAAGGGTAGCAGGCTGGTGGTTCCACGGGTGACACATGCGGGGATGATGATGTGTGGTCCCACTTCTGTGGGGGCACCGCGGACCCGTAGTCTGCGGGCATGACGATGTGTGGTCCCACTTCTGTGGGGGCACCTCCGAGCCGTAGGTGCGGGGATGATGATGTGTGGTCCCACTTCTGTGGGGGCACCGCGGACCCGTAGTGAGCACCCGTGAGTTCCCCAGACCCCCATGGGAACCACCCGAGGCCCCGCAGACACCTGTGGGTTTGACCCGGGGCTCCCAGACATCCTTGGGCCTACCGTGTGGACCCAATTGTGGCTCACGGTGACCCAAGGAGACCACCTGAGCGCCATGGTGCTGGCAGGATCCACCAGCAGGCCTCCAGAACCTGTGGAATGCTGCTGGTAAACTGTAGGTCTGTCCAGGTGCCCTGCCAGCCCACCGGGGACTAGCGTGGGGCTACGTTATGGACCCTGAATGTAAAAGAATAAATCTTGTATTTATGGGGGGGGGGGCACAGGGGGTGGGTAATGTATTTAATAAATAGAATGCTGTTTATTGTGGGTGATTGTACTGTTTTTATTGTGGGTACTGGGGTGGGGGTGGGGTGTTTCCCCAACGGTATGTGGGTAGGCCTCCCTTGTGGGTAGTTAGTGGGTGAGGGTTGAGGGTGGTTAGGCCTCACGGGGTGGGGGGTTAGAGTGGGAGGGTATGTACAGTAGGCGTCCCGAGTGGTGGGTGAGGGCGGGTTAACCCCTTCATGACTGTAGCGGTTAATAACCGCTATGGTGATTAAGGGGTTAGGGGACATTACTTTGAAAGTGTTATTTTTTTTCTCTGTTTTACTGTACAGCAGCGGAGGTTGCCATGGGTAGTGGGTAGTGTATTGAATGTATTTATTGGTTATTATGCCTTAACCCCTTCATTACCTTAGCGGCTATACGCTATGCTAATGAAGCCTCGTTTCTGAACTTTTAATAATATTGTGCAGGAGCAGGGGGTCCCCTGAGATTAGATTTCTGTCTCAGGGAACCCCCTGCTCACTCTACAATATTATTAAAAAGACAGAAATGCTGCTTCTTTACCATAGCGCATAGCCGCTAAGCTAAAGAATGATTCTTTAATGATGTGTGTGTTTTATTCACAGTGTAGATGTTCTCCGGAGCTGAAGCGCACAGGTTTCAGGTCTGGGGACCCCGTGCCCCCCGAGATACAGGCCCCTTTAGGGGGTGCCGGTATCCCTCTGCTCTGCTTGGTTTACAGGCCGCGGTCACGTGATCGGACCTTTAAACCAAGCAGAGGGCTACCGGCACCCCCTAAAGGGGCCTGTATCTCGGGGGGCACGGGGTCCCCAGACCTGAAACCTGTGCGCTTCAGCTCCAGAGACCCCCTGCACATCTACACTATCAATAAAAATGTATTTCAAATGTATTTATTTTTATTTATTTATTTATTTATTTATTGCGGGGATGCTGTGTGTGATTATTTTTTATTGTGTTTAGCGGGGGTGGGTGACGGGGTTTATAAATGTGAGTTTATAAATAAAATAAAGAATATTATTTATAGGGGCCTTAGAACAGAAGTTCCCACGCCAATTGCGCGCTCATTGCTCTTTTGTTACAATGTTGCTGGTCTTGCGGGTTTGCAGTCTGGCAGCAAAAAGCAGTTTGTACTGTAGTACTGTGTGTGAGATAAAGTAACCAGTTCTTTTATTGCTGAAGTCGCCACTAAAAACTTTTATTTACAAATACAGTACAAAAACCGTGCAACACACAACAACATACAGTATCCTTTGTTTAAGTACAGCAGGTACTATAGGGTAAAACATGTACTGTACAGTACAGCACAACATTACAGTATGGTCTCACTGAAAGTCCTCCCCATTTTCCAGCCATGGCCGATGCCTTGCATGGCGCAAAACGCCATTAATGCAGTCTCTAACGCCTCTCATTACAGGATCTGTAACAGGATAATAGCGCTGCATTTCTTCCACAATCTTTTTCCTTAAATTGGCAGGAAGGGCATTTTTTTGGCGATTCCCATCATAGTTCACTTTGAACACCCACTCGCAGTACAATGTGTAGGGAACATGGTGTTTAAATATGATCAAGGCATACTTGTGTGGTATACCAGCACTCCTCACCCTATACTTCTCCCTCAGCGCCGGTGGCAGATCGCACAGGGAGATGTCGGGCACTGTTTGTATGCGAGCGGGTGTAGGAAGTCTTTTGTGAGCGGGTGTACTTGAGGCGATGGGCAATGGTAGGGTGTCTGGGAGGAAGCTTTCCTCCGGTAGTGGTCGCCGGGTTGTCTCCTGGCGTGGTCTTGATGGGGTTGTCATGTCCTCCTCAATAGCATAGTACACTGTATCTTCTGGTGGAGGGGGTGTGCTTGGTGATGGAAGGGGGTCAAAGGTACCATGCATCACATCCATGTCACCCCCCTGCTCCAGCGTCGGGGAAACAGGGGCATTAACACCGAGCAAATAATGTATGCCCGCTATGTCTGCCTCTATCTTGTGCATCCGTTGATCCAGCCGCTGCTCCATTTGTAGCATCCCTTGTTCCATATGTAGCACCGACTCCAGAAGCAGATCTAGCTTTGCCAGCACACTAGAATTCCCGGGGAGATCCACACTTAGCCCATTCAGGATCCGGTCCAACGAGCTGCTTGTGCATGGCATCTGGAGATCTGGGGGGATGGGTGCAACGGAGGATGAGATGGGGGTTCCCTGGAGAGAAGCGGCATCGATGGAGAGTGGAAGAGGTGACCTGGGGATGCCCGGTACAGGAGAAGCTGCAGCGTGGTGGAAGAGGGATGGAGAAGGTGACCGCTGGATTTCCGGGAGAGAAGCAGAGTCGTCCAAGAGCAAAGGAGACAGTGACCCGTTGATTTCAGAGGCAGCAGCATCTTCAGATGGAACCGGAGAAGATGGGGGTGGAGAAGCCGGGCTGAAGATTTCCGGGACAGCTACAGCAGAGTCGTCGAAGCATATGGGAGCAAGTGGTCTGCGGATTCGGTGAGTTGGCTGCCATGCGTCTTGCGTACCGAGCACAGTACCGTATTTCTTCTTCACATAATAAGGCTGACGTGTTTTAAAAGCCTTAGCCTTTGGGGTCAGCAGAAGGTTTTCTTTGTTGGCCTTAGCCTGTCGCTTTGCCTTTGGCTTGGAAACGGTAACTGCCTTTCTTTTTTTCAGTGTGGCAGGCACAGCAGAGGTGAGATGATTCTTTCGTCCATAGAACCGGGGCTGCTCCATGTAAGCGGGAGGCACAATGCAGTATCTGGACAATGCCTCAGATAAAGATCAGCAAGTGGTGGGCTATGCAACGTGTACAACCTTTTATGCATGGCTGCCAGGTACAGGTGTTGAAAGTGGGTGGTCTGTTATGTGAGTCATTAACATATAAATACACCATCCATTTTGTGGATTCACTGCACATTGAATACACATCGACTAAACATCGAATACACATTCTTGTGTTTGTATTTCTTTCTACAGTACTCGCAGCAATGCCTGTTAAGAAGATTTCCAAGGATCTCAGCATGCGAATGAAGGAGATGTACACGAGCGGAAAACGAATTGCAGATATCCAGCGCTGGTTAACTGCTTCTGGCCTCGTTGTGCCATCAAGCACTGTGTGCTATCATGCACAAGGAAAAAACAGAGACCGCAAAAAGGCACCAAGGGTAACAAATGCGTAAGTATACTGTATTTATAAAACTTAACCAAAAAAAATATAGAAAACTGTAGTGTACATCTACAGTATACCGTATTTATATAGTATATTTATTATATTACAACAGTATATACTGTAGTGTACTGTATGTGTGGTCAATTTATATTTTTTGTGCAGCAGTATACACTTTTGGTATATTGCAATTCATCTGACAACGGAATATACAGTATATGATGTGTATTTATTATGATATAACAACAGTATACCGTATTTATATAGTATATTTATTATATTACAACAGTATATACTGTAGTGTACTGTATGTGTGGTCAATTTATATTTTTTGTGCAGCAGCAGTATACACTTTTGGTATATTGCAATTCATCTGACAACGGAATATACAGTATATGATGTGTATTTATTATGATATAACAACAGTATACCGTATTTATATAGTATATTTATTATATTACAACAGTATATACTGTAGTGTACTGTATGTGTGGTCAATTTATATTTTTTGTGCAGCAGCAGTATACACTTTTGGTATATTGCAATTCATCTGACAACGGAATATACAGTATACACTGGCGACACACTTTATTCGAGCTCGGCTAGTCCCACGAATTCGGGTATACCCGGGTGTATTGAGGTTTGTGACTGTTTTCTGCCCGAGTGCATTGAGGTATTTTCCAAGCAGGGATTGAAGCATTTTATTCCCGCTGGCTGCAATACTGCACAGTATATATATATAAACTGCATTACAATTCATGAATTTATGCCATCTGGTAGACACGCGAAGCATTGCAGCCTATTAAACCCTAATCATTATCATTTAACAGATCAGCCGCCCATCAGCCAGGCATGAACCCAGGCTGGGAAGGCAAATGCAACGGGGCTTGTCAGAGGTGAGGAGCGGCGCATTCCAGGTATCTGCCAGGTACATACCGGGTATTTGCTCGAATAAAGTGTGTCGGTGCAGTATGATGTGTATTTATTATGATATAACAACAGTATACCGTATTTATATAGTATATTTATTATATTACAACAGTATATACTGTAGTGTACTGTATGTGTGGTCAATTTATATTTTTTGTGCAGCAGCAGTATACACTTTTGGTATATTGCAATTCATCTGACAACGGAATATACAGTATATGATGTGTATTTATTATGATATAACAACAGTATACCGTATTTATATAGTATATTTATTATATTACAACAGTATATACTGTAGTGTACTGTATGTGTGGTCAATTTATATTTTTTGTGCAGCAGCAGTATACACTTTTGGTATATTGCAATTCATCTGACAACGGAATATACAGTATATGATGTGTATTTATTATGATATAACAACAGTATACCGTATTTATATAGTATATTTATTATATTACAACAGTATTTACTGTAGTGTACTGTATGTGTGGTCAATTTATATTTTTTGTGCAGCAGCAGTATACACTTTTGGTATATTGCAATTCATCTGACAACGGAATATACAGTATATGATGTGTATTTATTATGATATAACAACAGTATACCGTATTTATATAGTATATTTATTATATTACAACAGTATATACTGTAGTGTACTGTACTGTATGTGTGGTCAATTTATATTTTTTGTGCAGCAGTATACACTTTTGGTATATTGCAATTCATCTGACAACGGAATATACAGTATATGATGTGTATTTATTATGATATACAGTAACAACAGTATACCGTATTTATATAGTATATTTATATTACAACAGTACTGTATACTGTATATTTTGTCTATTTATATTTATATTACAGCAGTATACATTTTTTGTATATTTATATTTACTGTATATTACAACATTACATGTACAGTACAGTATACAATATACATTTTATATTGCTGCATATTAATAACACAATATAATTTCTTTGCATTGTAGGGAGACTACTCTTCTGGTGGACAGAATAAGTGAGGAGAATGATGAGAGGAGCGCATTAAGGGTTAAAAACACTCTTCAGGAAAACCACAATCTGACTGTATCCGAGAGCAGCATAAAGAAGATGAGACGCAGAATTGGATGGAAATATGGACGTGTGAGGTTAGTAGTGGACAGTACAGGAGGTACTGTACTGTAAAGTAAACATGTTGTTTTGCAAACTGTACTGCGCTGTGACGCTAACATTTTTTATTCATTGTCATTACAGAGCGTACCCCATGATACGGGACGCAAACAAAATCAAAAGAGTGCTCCAGGCCCAGGCATGGATCGACAGCGGTGAGACTTTCCAGGATTGCATCTTCACTGATGAGTCTACTGTGTCGCTGGAGAGATTTGCAAGATTTGCGTTCCACAAAAAAGGCCGCATAACTTTGAAGCCACGGCCAAAACACCCTGTGAAGCTGCATGTGTGGGGTGCCATCTCTAGGCGTGGACCGGGATGCATTGTCGTCTTTGAAGGTACAATTTCTCAAATATAATGCCGCCTAATGCACTGTACTTGACTAGTGTTGCCTTACCGTATGCACTGTACTGTACTATTGAGCACTTTTCTTTTCTTGCTATAGGAATCATGAATAAAGATTTCTTCCAAGACAACATTGTGCCCGTGATAGTGCGATACATCACAGAAGACTTTCCCAATGGTCATCGCTTTTACCAGGACAATGATCCCAAGCACACCGCGTCGACGGCGCATATCCTTGAGCGCGGCATCAACTGGGTGAAGACGCCAGCGGAGTAAGTGCAGTAGACCGTGTCCCATTTATATGTTCCCCACTGTTTTTACTGTGTACTGTATCTCTTAAACTAATTGTCCTTTCTTTCCAATCACAGATCACCAGACTTCAATCCGATCGAAATGGTCTGGCATCAGCTGAAGGACCACATCCGTAAAGTGGCGAAACCCTCCAAGAAGGACGAGTTGTATACAGCCATAATGAGTTTTTGGAACGATGTACTCACCGTGGAACGATGCAATAAATATATAGACCATATTGCCACTGTGTTGCCCATTGTCATCGCGCGCAATGGACAAGCATCAGGAAAGTAGTACAGTGCTGTAGTATTGTACAGTAGGTACACTATGATACAGGTAAGTATGGCACAGATTTTAGCTTTCCCAATAGTCAGAGTTTACAGTAGTTCCAGTATACAGTACAGTAGACTAGTTTGACATACTACAGTAACTGCCTACTAACTGCTCCATTTTTTTCTTTCCAGAGAAAGCTGCACCAGCCACCTACTGTACAGTAGTTCTACCATAATACAGTATGCACATACAGTACAGTACAGTAACTGAACAAAGTTTTTGTTTTCTTGTCGTTCCAGGAAAAAGGGTGCACCAGGGGGGAGGGGGGGCCTTGTGTTCGTCAAATCTGCTTGTGCAGTCAAATGTACAGTATATAAACAGCAGTAATGATGTACACAAAACCTCTCCTCTCTCAATGAACTACTGTACCGCAGACACAATGAGGATACTGTTACAGTATGAAGGGAAAAAGAACAGGATGGGTTATTTAACATTACAGTATACTGTGCAATATTTATACTGTATATTTATATATACTGTATTTTTATTCTAAAGGTATTCGAGAATGTACTCTACTGTATGAGGACCTGGTGACTTTCAACCCTCTCAGACCCACAGAAAGGATTACAGTATTTCACATCACTGTATATTTATCCTGTATATTTTCAGTAATTTAGAAGCAGTGGCTGTTCTGAACAGCCCAGGGCCAGTTTAACAAAACAATGGCTTGGATTGGATTAGCCAGACGATTGATGCTTGGCCAGGGAGGGATTAAAAACTCTAAGGGAGGGGGTGGGTGGTGTAGCTGTACTGTAGGATTGTACTGTGTCAGTATTTCCAACGCCAGGTCACCCTAATAATTGCATGAATAAACCCCCAAAGACAAGGCCCAAATATACTAGTACAGTATACAGTACTGTAAAGTATGTATTATTGTGTGTTGATGTTTTGAATTGCTGTTAACTTGAAATGTTTCACCATTGTATTGTACTGTATTTGTAAATAAAAGTATTTTGTGGCGACTTCAGCAATAAAAGAACTGGTTAATTTATCTCACATAAAGTACGTGAATACGACCGCAATCACCATTGTACAGTAAATGGGTGCATAGGATGGAACGACAGGTGCTAAAGGGGTATAAATATGATACTGTATTTATCAGTATTGATCAAAGAGAGTTGATCAGAAGGATTCCCCTTATAAAGTATACAGCACTCTATTGTCATTCATACAGTACAGTATACTGTAGTAAAGGGTAGACAACACATGGTCTTGCAGTATACTGTATTACTAAAAATCTGTCAGGTTGACCAGAATCACTGCGGATATCGGAAAATAATACAATTTTATTAATTCTACGTACTGTATATAAGGGGAATCCTTCTGATCAACTCTCTTTGATCAACACTGATAAATACAGTAATTTATCTCACACTCAGTACTACAAACTGCTTTTTGCTTGCAATAAACAAACAAACAGGGAAGCGCTACTGTATACTGTATGAGTTAGGATCAGGCCCAGCAGCCACTTTATGTTGAAAACCACATATGAAATGAGCATAAATTTGCATGAATAATTACACAAAAATATATAAAATAAATAGCACAAGTCTCTGACAGAGAGAAATTGTCCAGGTGGTGTGGATACAGGTTAATGCCCCTGTCTGATAGGACAGACTCGGGCAAGAATGGCCTGTGAGAGGTGAATATCCAGAATGGTAGCTGGGATGGAAAGCGCTACCAACTGTGCAGGTATTGAAGTGTGTAGAAATGGGAAGGTGCCGTAGGCATCAAATGTGGAAAGCGCTCACCCAGACTTCATACACTGCGCTTTTTGCTTGCATACTGCAAAGCCGCAAGACCAGCAACATTGTAAAAAAAGAGCAAAAAAAGAGCAATGAGCGCGAAATTGGCGTGGGAACTTCTGTTCTAGGGCCCCTAGAAATAATATTCTTTATTTTATTTATAAACTCACATTTATATATAAAGTATATATTTATTTCTCTTCATGTATTTATTTATATTTATTTATTAATTGTGGAGCTGCTGTGCGTGAGGGGCCATGGCCAGGATGGGGGGGGGGGGGGGGGGGGTAACGGTACAGTATGTGGGTAGGGGGTGAGGGTGGTTAGACCTCACAGTACATTATGCACATTGGGCCCCCCTCCTCCCCACATTTACATACTGTACACTACACGACATCAATGCAGGGAGGGTTTACCAATGCAGGGAGGGTTTACCAATGCAGGTAAGGCTTTAGGCCTTTATATCTCTCTCCCTTCAGTGTAATCTGCTTAACAGAAACATTAGGGGGGGAAGGGGCTTTAGGCCTTTATATCTCTCTCCCTTCAGTGTAATCTGCTTAACAGAAACATTAGGGGGGAAGGGGCTTTAGGCCTTTATATCTCTCTCCCTTCAGTGTAATCTGCTTAACACAAACATTAGGGGGGAAGGGGCTTTAGGCCTTTATATCTCTCTCCCTTCAGTGTAATCTGCTTAACAGAAACATTAGGGGGGAAGGGGCTTTAGGCCTTTATATCTCTCTCCCTTCAGTGTAATCTGCTTAACACAAACATTAGAGGGGAAGGGGTTTTTAAACAATGCTGTGTATAATGTATAAGGTTTTTTACAATTAGATAGATGTAATCCTTGGTATTGTAAGGGTTAGTTTGTTTTTAAATTGTCTTTTCTGGTTGTTACTTACAGTATACTGTATATTGATTTTGGTTTACTTGCTTGGTTAAAATACTGTAGTTAAGTTGACTTGTTTGGAAGTGTTTGAACAGTATTTACTGGTAGAGTAGCTTGCAATTATATTGTTAACATTCATTTGCAGAATGTACAGTACTGTATATGGTGCATAGATTTAATGCTATGCATCATTTACAGTATACAATGTACTGTAAATGCAATGTACTGTGTGGATTGTAATGTTATGTTTTATACTGTACAGTATGCT
>NW_027454865.1:625000-717257 GCF_040206685.1 Ascaphus truei
ACAATGAATAAATATAAATAAATAAATAAATAAATAAATAAATGACAATAAATACATTTGAAATACATTTTTATTGATAGTGTACATGTGCAGGGGGTCTCCGGAGCTGAAGCGCACAGGTTTCAGGTCTGGGGACCCCGTGCCCCCCGAGATACAGGCCCCTTTAGGGGGTGCCGGTATCCCTCTGCTCTGCTTGGTTTACAGGCCGCGATCACGTGATCGGACCTTTAAACCAAGCAGAGGGCTACCGGCACCCCCTAAAGGGGCCTGTATCTCGGGGGGCACGGGGTCCCCAGACCTAAAACCAACGCGGTTCAGCTCCGGAGACCCCCTGCACATGTACACTATCAATAAAAATGTATTTCAAATGTATTTATTGTCATTTATTTATTTATTTTTTGGCGGCTGCTGTGTGTGTGTATTTTTTTATTGTGGGTAGCGGGAGGGTGGGTGAATGGGGTATTCGCCCCAACGATGGTTGGGGAGGGCTTGCGGGGGGGGGGGGTGGGGTAGCGGGAGGGCTTAACCCCTTCATGACCGTAGCGGTATTAACTGCTACGATCGTGAAGGGGTTAAGTGCACCCGCAACCCCCCCCCCCCTCCCGCAAGTCCTAAACTCACACCAAGGGCCAAATACCCCCCTCACCCATCCCCACTACACACAATAAAGCGGGCACGGTGGGTTAACCCCTTCATTGCCTTAGCGGCTATCCGCTATGGTAATGACGCAGCATTTTCCGTATTTTTAATAATATTGATCAGGAGCAGGGGGGGGGGGGTTCCCTGAGCATTAATCATTAATTTCTGGCTCAGGGAACCCCCTGCTCACTTTACAATATTATTAAAATAATGCTTCTTTACCATAGCGCATAGACGCTAAGGTAAAGAACGAGTGTTTATTTATACTGTATATTGTATGTGTTTTATTGATACTGTACATGTGCAGAGGGTCTCCAGAGCAGAAGCGCACAGGTTTCAGGTCTGGGGACCCCGTGCCCCCCGAGATACAGGCCCCTTTAGGGGGTGCCGGTATCCCTCTGCTCTGCTTGGTTTACAGGCCGCGGTCACGTGATCGGGGCTTTTAACGCAGAGCTGGATACCGGCACCCCCTAAAGGGGCCTGTATCTCGGGGGGCACGGGGTCCCCAGACCTAAAACCAACGCGGTTCAGCTCCGGAGACCCCCTGCACATCTACACTATCAATAAAAATGTATTTCAAATAATTTTTAATGTGTGGATGTTTGCGCAGAGAGAGAGCAGCGGATCTCTCTCTGCTGCAAACACATCTCGCCCCCGCCGCCCATACAGTAGTATCATTTATGTATGTGCATATACAGTACAGTACAGTACTGTACAGTACTGTATGTTAGGGCTTACAGGGGTTGTTGTTATACAGTACTGTATATATATATATACTGTATACTGCATTACAATTCATTATAGGGGACGGCTTCACAGAGAATAGCTCGCAAGCGCCACCATGTGTATTTTGACGGCATTGCAGTATTGTAACCAGCCGGAATAAAAAGCTTAAATTCCTGCCGGAAAATAACGCAATGCACTCTGGCTGAAAAATATCAGAAACCTGAATACACCCGAGTATACCCGAATTCGCGGGACTAGCCGTGCTCTAATAAAGTGTGTCGCCAGTGTAGAAATCGCCAGCTCTATTACAGTGCATAAAATATATTTAAATATATACCCTTATACACCATTTTAATAAAAAATATCACAAAATTCTTCTAAGTCCCTCGGGAAGAGTGAAAGACGCGCACGTTCATTTTCAGAGCTCCTAGACCTTCCTATAAGAAGTTAGCCAAAAAGAAGCTTCGAAAAACGCTTAGGTTAAGTTTCAGAGTTGCTTCTAACGTACCAAAGCTGGACTTAGACATAATTTCACTCACAACATTATGGCTGGTTGGAGACAGTCCGAACCACAAGTACCGGGTCCATGGTTCTGGGCGTATACTGGGTGAGCCAGTGACCTTTATTAGTGAGCCTGGTTACCCCCTCTCGGAACCACAGACTTAGAAATTGCCAGCTCATATACAGTGCATAAAATATATTTATATATATACCCTTATACACCATTTTAATAAAAAATATCACAAAATTCTTCTAAGTCCCTCGGGAAGAGTGAAAGACGCGCACGTTCATTTTCAGAGCTCCTAGACCTTCCTATAAGAAGTTAGCCAAAAAGTAGCTTCGAAAAACGCTTAGGTTAAGTTTCAGAGTTGCTTCTAATGTACCAAAGCTGGACTTAGACATAATTTCACTCTCACAACATTATGGCTGGTTGGAGACAGTCCGAACCACAAGTACCGGGTCCATGGTTCTGGCCGTATACTGGGGGGACGGGGACGACTCCCATTAAACCCTGACTATACCGGGGATACGCGTATCACAATGCCTTACTGGTCTGTGCTGAAGCAGGGCATTCTGGCAGCCAAGTGGCTTGACCTTTATTAGTGAGCCTGGTAACCCCCTCTCGGAACCACAGACTTAGAAATCGCCAGCTCATATACAGTGCATAAAATATATTTATATATATACCCTTATACACCATTTTAATAAAAAATATCACAAAAATCTTCTAAGTCCCTCGGGAAGAGTGAAAGACGCGCACGTTCATTTTCAGAGCTCCTAGACCTTCCTATAAGAAGTTAGCCAAAAAGAAGCTTCGAAAAACGCTTAGGTTAAGTTTCAGAGTTGCTTCTAATGTACCGAAGCTGGACTTAGACATAATTTCACTCTCACAACATTATGGCTGGTTGGAGACAGTCCGAACCACAAGTACCGGGTCCATGGTTCTGGGCGTATACTGGGGGGACGGGGACGACTCCCATTAACCCCTGACTATACCGGGGATACGCTTATCACAATGCCTTTCTGGTCTGTGCTGAAGCAGGGCATTCTGGCAGCCAAGTGGCTTGACCTTTATTAGTGAGCCTGGTTACCCCCTCTCGGAACCACAGACTTAGAAATTGCCAGCTCATATACAGTGCATAAAATATATTTATATATATACCCTTATACACCATTTTAATAAAAAATATCACAAAATTCTTCTAAGTCCCTCGGGAAGAGTGAAAGACGCGCACGTTCATTTTCAGAGCTCGTAGACCTTCCTATAAGAAGTTAGCCAAAAAGTAGCTTCGAAAAACGCTTAGGTTAAGTTTCAGAGTTGCTTCTAATGTACCAAAGCTGGACTTAGACATAATTTCACTCTCACAACATTATGGCTGGTTGGAGACAGTCCGAACCACAAGTACCGGGTCCATGGTTCTGGCCGTATACTGGGGGGACGGGGACGACTCCCATTAAACCCTGACTATACCGGGGATACGCGTATCACAATGCCTTACTGGTCTGTGCTGAAGCAGGGCATTCTGGCAGACAAGTGGCTTGACCTTTATTAGTGAGCCTGGTTACCCCCTCTCAGAACCACAGACTTAGAAATCGCCAGCTCATATACAGTGCATAAAATATATTTATATATATACCCTTATACACCATTTTAATAAAAAATATCACAAAATTCTTCTAAGTCCCTCGGGAAGAGTGAAAGACGCGCACGTTCATTTTCAGAGCTCCTAGACCTTCCTATAAGAAGTTAGCCAAAAAGTAGCTTCGAAAAACGCTTAGGTTAAGTTTCAGAGTTGCTTCTAATGTACCGAAGCTGGACTTAGACATAATTTCACTCTCACAACATTATGGCTGGTTGGAGACAGTCCGAACCACAAGTACCGGGTCCATGGTTCTGGGCGTAAACTGGGGGGACGGGGACGACTCCCATTAACCCCTGACTATACCGCGGATAGGCGTATCACAATGCCTTACTGGTCTGTGCTGAAGCAGGGAGTTCTGGCAGCCAAATGGCTTGACCTTTATTAGTGAGCCTGGTTACCCCCTCTCGGAACCACAGACTTAGAAATCGCCAGCTCATATACAGTGCATAAAATATATTTATATATATACCCTTATACACCATTTTAATAAAAAATATCACAAAATTCTTCTAAGTCCCTCGGGAAGAGTGAAAGACGCGCACGTTCATTTTCAGAGCTCCTAGACCTTCCTATAAGAAGTTAGCCAAAAAGTAGCTTCGAAAAATGCTTAGGTTAAGTGTGAGAGTTGCTTCTAATGTACCAAAGCTGGACTTAGACATAATTTCACTCTCACAACATTATGGCTGGTTGGAGACAGTCCGAACCACAAGTACCGGGTCCATGGTTCTGGGCGTATACTGGGGGGATGGGGACGACTCCCATTAACCCCTGACTATACCGGGGATACGCTTATCACAATGCCTTTCTGGTCTGTGCTGAAGCAGGGCATTCTGGCAGCCAAATGTCTTGACCTTTATTAGTGAGCCTGGTTACCCCCTCTCAGAACCACAGACTTAGAAATCGCCAGCTCATATACAGTGCATAAAATATATTTATATATATACCCTTATACACCATTTTAATAAAAAATATCACAAAATTCTTCTAAGTCCCTCGGGAAGAGTGAAAGACGCGCATGTTCATTTTCAGAGCTTCTAGACCTTCCTATAAGAAGTTAGCCAAAAAGTAGCTTCGAAAAATGCTTAGGTTAAGTGTGAGAGTTGCTTCTAATGTACCAAAGCTGGACTTAGACATAATTTCACTCTCACAACATTATGGCTGGTTGGAGACAGTCCGAACCACAAGTACCGGGTCCATGGTTCTGGGCGTAAACTGGGGGGACGGGGACGACTCCCATTAACCCCTGACTATACCGGGGATACGCTTATCACAATGCCTTTCTGGTCTGTGCTGAAGCAGGGCATTCTGGCAGCCAAGTGTCTTGACCTTTATTAGTGAGCCTGGTTACCCCCTCTCAGAACCACAGACTTAGAAATCGCCAGCTCATATACAGTGCATAAAATATATTTATATATATACCCTTATACACCATTTTAATAAAAAATATCACAAAATTCTTCTAAGTCCCTCGGGAAGAGTGAAAGACGCGCACGTTCATTTTCAGAGCTCCTAGACCTTCCTATAAGAAGTTAGCCAAAAAGTAGCTTCGAAAAACGCTTAGGTTAAGTTTCAGAGTTGCTTCTAATGTACCAAAGCTGGACTTAGACATAATTTCACTCTCACAACATTATGGCTGGTTGGAGACAGTCCGAACCACAAGTACCGGAACCATGGTTCTGGGCGTATACTGGGGGGATGGGGACGACTCCCATTAACCCCTGACTATACCGGGGATACACTTATCACAATGCCTTACTGGTCTGTGCTGAAGCAGGGCATTCTGGCAGCCAAGTGGCTTGACCTTTATTAGTGAGCCTGGTTACCCCCTCTCGGAACCACAGACTTAGAAATCGCCAGCTCTATTACAGTGCATAAAATATATTTAAATATATACCCTTATACACCATTTTAATAAAAAATATCACAAAATTCTTCTAAGTCCCTCGGGAAGAGTGAAAGACGCGCACGTTCATTTTCAGAGCTCCTAGACCTTCCTATAAGAAGTTAGCCTAAAAGAAGCTTCGAAAAACGCTTAGGTTAAGTTTCAGAGTTGCTTCTAACGTACCGAAGCTGGACTTAGACATAATTTCACTCACAACATTATGGCTGGTTGGAGACAGTCCGAACCACAAGTACCGGGTCCATGGTTCTGGGCGTATACTGGGGGGACGGGGACGACTCCCATTAAACCCTGACTATACCGGGGATACGCGTATCACAATGCCTTACTGGTCTGTGCTGAAGCAGGGCATTCTGGCAGCCAAGTGTCTTGACCTTTATTAGTGAGCCTGGTTACCCCCTCTCAGAACCACAGACTTAGAAATCGCCAGCTCATATACAGTGCATAAAATATATTTATATATATACCCTTATACACCATTTTAATAAAAAATATCACAAAATTCTTCTAAGTCCCTCGGGAAGAGTGAAAGACGCGCACGTTCATTTTCAGAGCTCGTAGACCTTCCTATAAGAAGTTAGCCAAAAAGTAGCTTCGAAAAACGCTTAGGTTAAGTTTCAGAGTTGCTTCTAATGTACCAAAGCTGGACTTAGACATAATTTCACTCTCACAACATTATGGCTGGTTGGAGACAGTCCGAACCACAAGTACCGGGTCCATGGTTCTGGCCGTATACTGGGGGGACGGGGACGACTCCCATTAACCCCTGACTATACCGGGGATACGCTTATCACAATGCCTTTCTGGTCTGTGCTGAAGCAGGGCATTCTGGCAGCCAATTGGCTTGACCTTTATTAGTGAGCCTGGTTACCCCCTCTCAGAACCACAGACTTAGAAATCGCCAGCTCATATACAGTGCATAAAATATATTTATATATATACCCTTATACACCATTTTAATAAAAAATATCACAAAATTCTTCTAAGTCCCTCGGGAAGAGTGAAAGACGCGCATGTTCATTTTCAGAGCTTCTAGACCTTCCTATAAGAAGTTAGCCAAAAAGTAGCTTCGAAAAATGCTTAGGTTAAGTGTGAGAGTTGCTTCTAATGTACCAAAGCTGGACTTAGACATAATTTCACTCTCACAACATTATGGCTGGTTGGAGACAGTCCGAACCACAAGTACCGGGTCCATGGTTCTGGGCGTAAACTGGGGGGACGGGGACGACTCCCATTAACCCCTGACTATACCGGGGATACGCTTATCACAATGCCTTTCTGGTCTGTGCTGAAGCAGGGCATTCTGGCAGCCAAGTGGCTTGACCTTTATTAGTGAGCCTGGTTACCCCCTCTCAGAACCACAGACTTAGAAATCGCCAGCTCATATACAGTGCATAAAATATATTTATATATATACCCTTATACACCATTTTAATAAAAAATATCACAAAATTCTTCTAAGTCCCTCGGGAAGAGTGAAAGACGCGCACGTTCATTTTCAGAGCTCCTAGACCTTCCTATAAGAAGTTAGCCAAAAAGTAGCTTCGAAAAACGCTTAGGTTAAGTTTCAGAGTTGCTTCTAATGTACCAAAGCTGGACTTAGACATAATTTCACTCTCACAACATTATGGCTGGTTGGAGACAGTCCGAACCACAAGTACCGGAACCATGGTTCTGGGCGTATACTGGGGGGATGGGGACGACTCCCATTAACCCCTGACTATACCGGGGATACGCTTATCACAATGCCTTACTGGTCTGTGCTGAAGCAGGGCATTCTGGCAGCCAAGTGGCTTGACCTTTATTAGTGAGCCTGGTTACCCCCTCTCGGAACCACAGACTTAGAAATCGCCAGCTCTATTACAGTGCATAAAATATATTTAAATATATACCCTTATACACCATTTTAATAAAAAATATCACAAAATTCTTCTAAGTCCCTCGGGAAGAGTGAAAGACGCGCACGTTCATTTTCAGAGCTCCTAGACCTTCCTATAAGAAGTTAGCCAAAAAGAAGCTTCGAAAAACGCTTAGGTTAAGTTTCAGAGTTGCTTCTAACGTACCGAAGCTGGACTTAGACATAATTTCACTCACAACATTATGGCTGGTTGGAGACAGTCCGAACCACAAGTACCGGGTCCATGGTTCTGGGCGTATACTGGGGGGACGGGGACGACTCCCATTAAACCCTGACTATACCGGGGATACGCGTATCACAATGCCTTACTGGTCTGTGCTGAAGCAGGGCATTCTGGCAGCCAAGTGTCTTGACCTTTATTAGTGAGCCTGGTTACCCCCTCTCAGAACCACAGACTTAGAAATCGCCAGCTCATATACAGTGCATAAAATATATTTATATATATACCCTTATACACCATTTTAATAAAAAATATCACAAAATTCTTCTAAGTCCCTCGGGAAGAGTGAAAGACGCGCACGTTCATTTTCAGAGCTCGTAGACCTTCCTATAAGAAGTTAGCCAAAAAGTAGCTTCGAAAAACGCTTAGGTTAAGTTTCAGAGTTGCTTCTAATGTACCAAAGCTGGACTTAGACATAATTTCACTCTCACAACATTATGGCTGGTTGGAGACAGTCCGAACCACAAGTACCGGGTCCATGGTTCTGGCCGTATACTGGGGGGACGGGGACGACTCCCATTAACCCCTGACTATACCGGGGATACGCTTATCACAATGCCTTTCTGGTCTGTGCTGAAGCAGGGCATTCTGGCAGCCAAGTGGCTTGACCTTTATTAGTGAGCCTGGTTACCCCCTCTCGGAACCACAGACTTAGAAATTGCCAGCTCATATACAGTGCATAAAATATATTTATATATATACCCTTATACACCATTTTAATAAAAAATATCACAAAATTTTTCTAAGTCCCTCGGGAAGAGTGAAAGACGCGCACGTTCATTTTCAGAGCTCGTAGACCTTCCTATAAGAAGTTAGCCAAAAAGTAGCTTCGAAAAACGCTTAGGTTAAGTTTGAGAGTTGCTTCTAATGTACCAAAGCTGGACTTAGACATAATTTCACTCTCACAACATTATGGCTGGTTGGAGACAGTCCGAACCACAAGTACCGGGTCCATGGTTCTGGGCGTATACTGGGGGGACGGGGACGACTCCCATTAAACCCTGACTATACCGGGGATACGCGTATCACAATGCCTTACTGGTCTGTGCTGAAGCAGGGCATTCTGGCAGACAAGTGGCTTGACCTTTATTAGTGAGCCTGGTTACCCCCTCTCGGAACCACAGACTTAGAAATCGCCAGCTCATATACAGTGCATAAAATATATTTATATATATACCCTTATACACCATTTTAATAAAAAATATCACAAAATTCTTCTACGTCCCTCGGGAAGAGTGAAAGACGCGCACGTTCATTTTCAGAGCTCCTAGACCTTCCTATAAGAAGTTAGCCAAAAAGTAGCTTCGAAAAACGCTTAGGTTAAGTTTCAGAGTTGCTTCTAATGTACCGAAGCTGGACTTAGACATAATTTCACTCTCACAACATTATGGCTGGTTGGAGACAGTCCGAACCACAAGTACCGGGTCCATGGTTCTGGGCGTAAACTGGGGGGACGGGGACGACTCCCATTAACCCCTGACTATACCGCGGATAGGCGTATCACAATGCCTTACTGGTCTGTGCTGAAGCAGGGCGTTCTGGCAGCCAAATGGCTTGACCTTTATTAGTGAGCCTGGTTACCCCCTCTCGGAACCACAGACTTAGAAATCGCCAGCTCATATACAGTGCATAAAATATATTTATATATATACCCTTATACACCATTTTAATAAAAAATATCACAAAATTCTTCTAAGTCCCTCGGGAAGAGTGAAAGACGCGCACGTTCATTTTCAGAGCTCCTAGACCTTCCTATAAGAAGTTAGCCAAAAAGTAGCTTCGAAAAATGCTTAGGTTAAGTGTGAGAGTTGCTTCTAATGTACCAAAGCTGGACTTAGACATAATTTCACTCTCACAACATTATGGCTGGTTGGAGACAGTCCGAACCACAAGTACCGGGTCCATGGTTCTGGGCGTATACTGGGGGGATGGGGACGACTCCCATTAACCCCTGACTATACCGGGGATACGCTTATCACAATGCCTTTCTGGTCTGTGCTGAAGCAGGGCATTCTGGCAGCCAAATGTCTTGACCTTTATTAGTGAGCCTGGTTACCCCCTCTCAGAACCACAGACTTAGAAATCGCCAGCTCATATACAGTGCATAAAATATATTTATATATATACCCTTATACACCATTTTAATAAAAAATATCACAAAATTCTTCTAAGTCCCTCGGGAAGAGTGAAAGACGCGCATGTTCATTTTCAGAGCTTCTAGACCTTCCTATAAGAAGTTAGCCAAAAAGTAGCTTCGAAAAATGCTTAGGTTAAGTGTGAGAGTTGCTTCTAATGTACCAAAGCTGGACTTAGACATAATTTCACTCTCACAACATTATGGCTGGTTGGAGACAGTCCGAACCACAAGTACCGGGTCCATGGTTCTGGGCGTAAACTGGGGGGACGGGGACGACTCCCATTAACCCCTGACTATACCGGGGATACGCTTATCACAATGCCTTTCTGGTCTGTGCTGAAGCAGGGCATTCTGGCAGCCAAGTGTCTTGACCTTTATTAGTGAGCCTGGTTACCCCCTCTCAGAACCACAGACTTAGAAATCGCCAGCTCATATACAGTGCATAAAATATATTTATATATATACCCTTATACACCATTTTAATAAAAAATATCACAAAATTCTTCTAAGTCCCTCGGGAAGAGTGAAAGACGCGCACGTTCATTTTCAGAGCTCCTAGACCTTCCTATAAGAAGTTAGCCAAAAAGTAGCTTCGAAAAACGCTTAGGTTAAGTTTCAGAGTTGCTTCTAATGTACCAAAGCTGGACTTAGACATAATTTCACTCTCACAACATTATGGCTGGTTGGAGACAGTCCGAACCACAAGTACCGGAACCATGGTTCTGGGCGTATACTGGGGGGACGGGGACGACTCCCATTAAACCCTGACTATACCGGGGATACGCGTATCACAATGCCTTACTGGTCTGTGCTGAAGCAGGGCATTCTGGCAGCCAAGTGGCTTGACCTTTATTAGTGAGCCTGGTTACCCCCTCTCGGAACCACAGACTTAGAAATCGCCAGCTCATATACAGTGCATAAAATATATTTATATATATACCCTTATACACCATTTTAATAAAAAATATCACAAAATTCTTCTAAGTCCCTCGGGAAGAGTGAAAGACGCGCACGTTCATTTTCAGAGCTCCTAGACCTTCCTATAAGAAGTTAGCCAAAAAGTAGCTTCGAAAAACGCTTAGGTTAAGTTTCAGAGTTGCTTCTAATGTACCGAAGCTGGACTTAGACATAATTTCACTCTCACAACATTATGGCTGGTTGGAGACAGTCCGAACCACAAGTACCGGGTCCATGGTTCTGGGCGTAAACTGGGGGGACGGGGACGACTCCCATTAACCCCTGACTATACCGCGGATAGGCGTATCACAATGCCTTACTGGTCTGTGCTGAAGCAGGGCGTTCTGGCAGCCAAATGGCTTGACCTTTATTAGTGAGCCTGGTTACCCCCTCTCGGAACCACAGACTTAGAAATCGCCAGCTCATATACAGTGCATAAAATATATTTATATATATACCCTTATACACCATTTTAATAAAAAATATCACAAAATTCTTCTAAGTCCCTCGGGAAGAGTGAAAGACGCGCACGTTCATTTTCAGAGCTCCTAGACCTTCCTATAAGAAGTTAGCCAAAAAGTAGCTTCGAAAAATGCTTAGGTTAAGTGTGAGAGTTGCTTCTAATGTACCAAAGCTGGACTTAGACATAATTTCACTCTCACAACATTATGGCTGGTTGGAGACAGTCCGAACCACAAGTACCGGGTCCATGGTTCTGGGCGTATACTGGGGGGACGGGGACGACTCCCATTAACCCCTGACTATACCGGGGATACGCTTATCACAATGCCTTTCTGGTCTGTGCTGAAGCAGGGCATTCTGGCAGCCAAGTGTCTTGACCTTTATTAGTGAGCCTGGTTACCCCCTCTCAGAACCACAGACTTAGAAATCGCCAGCTCATATACAGTGCATAAAATATATTTATATATATACCCTTATACACCATTTTAATAAAAAATATCACAAAATTCTTCTAAGTCCCTCGGGAAGAGTGAAAGACGCGCACGTTCATTTTCAGAGCTCCTAGACCTTCCTATAAGAAGTTAGCCAAAAAGTAGCTTCGAAAAACGCTTAGGTTAAGTTTCAGAGTTTCTTCTAATGTACCAAAGCAGGACTTAGACATAATTTCACTCTCACAACATTATGGCTGGTTGGAGACAGTCCGAACCACAAGTACCGGAACCATGGTTCTGGGCGTATACTGGGGGGACGGGGGGGACTCCCATTAACCCCTGACTATACCGGGGATACACTTATCACAATGCCTTTCTGGTCTGTGCTGAAGCAGGGCATTCTGGCAGCCAAGTGGCTTGACCTTTATTAGTGAGCCTGGTTACCCCCTCTCGGAACCACAGACTTAGAAATCGCCAGCTCATATACAGTGCATAAAATATATTTATATATATATATACCCTTATACACCATTTTAATAAAAAATATCACAAAATTCTTCTAAGTCCCTCGGGAAGAGTGAAAGACGCGCACGTTCATTTTCAGAGCTCCTAGACCTTCCTATAAGAAGTTAGCCAAAAAGTAGCTTCGAAAAACGCTTAGGTTAAGTTTCAGAGTTGCTTCTAATGTACCAAAGCTGGACTTAGACATAATTTCACTCTCACAACATTATGGCTGGTTGGAGACAGTCCGAACCACAAGTACCGGGTCCATGGTTCTGGGCGTATACTGGGGGGACGGGGACGACTCCCATTAACCCCTGACTATTCCGGGGATTCGCTTATCACAATGCCTTTCTGGTCTGTGCTGAAGCAGGGCATTCTGGCAGCCAAGTGGCTTGACCTTTATTAGTGAGCCTGGTTACCCCCTCTCGGAACCACAGACTTAGAAATCGCCAGCTCATATACAGTGCATAAAATATATTTATATATATACCCTTATACACCATTTTAATAAAAAATATCACAAAATTCTTCTAAGTCCCTCGGGAAGAGTGAAAGACGCGCACGTTCATTTTCAGAGCTTCTAGACCTTCCTATAAGAAGTTAGCCAAAAAGAAGCTTCGAAAAACGCTTAGGTTAAGTTTCAGAGTTGCTTCTAATGTACCGAAGCTGGACTTAGACATAATTTCACTCTCACAACATTATGGCTGGTTGGAGACAGTCCGAACCACAAGTACCGGGTCCATGGTTCTGGGCGTATACTGGGGGGACGGGGACGACTCCCATTAACCCCTGACTATACCGGGGATACGCTTATCACAATGCCTTTCTGGTCTGTGCTGAAGCAGGGCATTCTGGCAGCCAAGTGTCTTGACCTTTATTAGTGAGCCTGGTTACCCCCTCTCAGAACCACAGACTTAGAAATCGCCAGCTCATATACAGTGCATAAAATATATTTATATATATATCCTTATACACCATTTTAATAAAAAATATCACAAAATTCTTCTAAGTCCCTCGGGAAGAGAGAAAGACGCGCACGTTCATTTTCAGAGCTCCTAGACCTTCCTATAAGAAGTTAGCCAAAAAGTAGCTTCGAAAAACGCTTAGGTTAAGTTTCAGAGTTTCTTCTAATGTACCAAAGCTGGACTTAGACATAATTTCACTCTCACAACATTATGGCTGGTTGGAGACAGTCCGAACCACAAGTACCGGAACCATGGTTCTGGGCGTATACTGGGGGGACGGGGACGACTCCCATTAACCCCTGACTATACCGGGGATACGCTTATCACAATGCCTTTCTGGTCTGTGCTGAAGCAGGGCATTCTGGCAGCCAAGTGGCTTGACCTTTATTAGTGAGCCTGGTTATCCCCTCTCGGATCCACAGACTTAGAAATCGCCAGCTCATATACAGTGCATAAAATATATTTATATATATACCCTTATACACCATTTTAATAAAAAATATCACAAAATTCTTCTAAGTCCCTCGGGAAGAGAGAAAGACGCGCACGTTCATTTTCAGAGCTCCTAGACCTTCCTATAAGAAGTTAGCCAAAAAGTAGCTTCGAAAAACGCTTAGGTTAAGTTTCAGAGTTGCTTCTAATGTACCGAAGCTGGACTTAGACATAATTTCACTCTCACAACATTATGGCTGGTTGGAGACAGTCCGAACCACAAGTACCGGGTCCATGGTTCTGGGCGTATACCGGGGGGACGGGGACGACTCCCATTAACCCCTGACTATACCGGGGATACGCTTATCACAATGCCTTTCTGGTCTGTGCTGAAGCAGGGCATTCTGGCAGCCAAGTGTCTTGACCTTTATTAGTGATCCTGGTTACCCCCTCTCGGAACCACTGACTTAGAAATCGCCAGCTCATATACAGTGCATAAAATATATTTATATATATACCCTTATACACCATTTTAATAAAAAATATCACAAAATTCTTCTAAGTCCCTCGGGAAGAGTGAAAGACGCGCACGTTTATTTTCAGAGCTCCTAGACCTTCCTATAAGAAGTTAGCCAAAAAGTAGCTTCGAAAAATGCTTAGGTTAAGTTTCAGAGTTGCTTCTAATGTACCAAAGCTGGACTTAGACATAATTTCACTCTCACAACATTATGGCTGGTTGGAGACAGTCCGAACCACAAGTACCGGGTCCATGGTTCTGGGCGTATACTGGGGGGACGGGGACGACTCCCATTAACCCCTGACTATACCGGGGATTCGCTTATCACAATGCCTTTCTGGTCTGTGCTGAAGCAGGGCATTCTGGCAGCCAAGTGGCTTGACCTTTATTAGTGAGCCTGGTTACCCCCTCTCGGAACCACAGACTTAGAAATCGCCAGCTCATATACAGTGCATAAAATATATTTATATATATACCCTTATACACCATTTTAATAAAAAATATCACAAAATTCTTCTAAGTCCCTCGGGAAGAGTGAAAGACGCGCACGTTCATTTTCAGAGCTCCTAGACCTTCCTATAAGAAGTTAGCCAAAAAGAAGCTTCGAAAAACGCTTAGGTTAAGTTTCAGAGTTGCTTCTAATGTACCGAAGCTGGACTTAGACATAATTTCACTCTCACAACATTATGGCTGGTTGGAGACAGTCCGAACCACAAGTACCGGGTCCATGGTTCTGGGCGTATACTGGGGGGACGGGGACGACTCCCATTAAACCCTGACTATACCGGGGATACGCGTATCACAATGCCTTACTGGTCTGTGCTGAAGCAGGGCATTCTGGCAGCCAAGTGGCTTGACCTTTATTAGTGAGCCTGGTTACCCCCTCTCGGAACCACAGACTTAGAAATCGCCAGCTCATATACAGTGCATAAAATATATTTATATATATATCCTTATACACCATTTTAATAAAAAATATCACAAAATTCTTCTAAGTCCCTCGGGAAGAGTGAAAGACGCGCACGTTCATTTTCAGAGCTCCTAGACCTTCCTATAAGAAGTTAGCCAAAAAGTAGCTTCGAAAAACGCTTAGGTTAAGTTTCAGAGTTGCTTCTAATGTACCAAAGCTGGACTTAGACATAATTTCACTCTCACAACATTATGGCTGGTTGGAGACAGTCCGAACCACAAGTACCGGGTCCATGGTTCTGGGCGTATACTGGGGGGACGGGGACGACTCCCATTAACCCCTGACTATACCGGGGATTCGCTTATCACAATGCCTTTCTGGTCTGTGCTGAAGCAGGGCATTCTGGCAGCCAAGTGGCTTGACCTTTATTAGTGAGCCTGGTTACCCCCTCTCGGAACCACAGACTTAGAAATCGCCAGCTCATATACAGTGCATAAAATATAATTATATATATACCCTTATACACCATTTTAATAAAAAATATCACAAAATTCTTCTAAGTCCCTCGGGAAGAGTGAAAGACGCGCACGTTCATTTTCAGAGCTCCTAGACCTTCCTATAAGAAGTTAGCCAAAAAGAAGCTTCGAAAAACGCTTAGGTTAAGTTTCAGAGTTGCTTCTAATGTACCGAAGCTGGACTTAGACATAATTTCACTCTCACAACATTATGGCTGGTTGGAGACAGTCCGAACCACAAGTACCGGGTCCATGGTTCTGGGCGTATACTGGGGGGACGGGGACGACTCCCATTAACCCCTGACTATACCGGGGATACGCTTATCACAATGCCTTTCTGGTCTGTGCTGAAGCAGGGCATTCTGGCAGCCAAGTGTCTTGACCTTTATTAGTGAGCCTGGTTACCCCCTCTCAGAACCACAGACTTAGAAATCGCCAGCTCATATACAGTGCATAAAATATATTTATATATATACCCTTATACACCATTTTAATAAAAAATATCACAAAATTCTTCTAAGTCCCTCGGGAAGAGTGAAAGACGCGCACGTTCATTTTCAGAGCTCCTAGACCTTCCTATAAGAAGTTAGCCAAAAAGTAGCTTCGAAAAACGCTTAGGTTAAGTTTCAGAGTTGCTTCTAATGTACCAAAGCTGGACTTAGACATAATTTCACTCTCACAACATTATGGCTGGTTGGAGACAGTCCGAACCACAAGTACCGGAACCATGGTTCTGGGCGTATACTGGGGGGACGGGGACGACTCCCATTAACCCCTGACTATACCGGGGATACACTTATCACAATGCCTTTCTGGTCTGTGCTGAAGCAGGGCATTCTGGCAGCCAAGTGGCTTGACCTTTATTAGTGAGCCTGGTTACCCCCTCTCGGAACCACAGACTTAGAAATCGCCAGCTCATATACAGTGCATAAAATATATTTATATATATATATACCCTTATACACCATTTTAATAAAAAATATCACAAAATTCTTCTAAGTCCCTCGGGAAGAGTGAAAGACGCGTACGTTCATTTTCAGAGCTCCTAGACCTTCCTATAAGAAGTTAGCCAAAAAGTAGCTTCGAAAAACGCTTAGGTTAAGTTTCAGAGTTGCTTCTAATGTACCAAAGCTGGACTTAGACATAATTTCACTCTCACATTATGGCTGGTTGGAGACAGTCCGAACCACAAGTACCGGGTCCATGGTTCTGGGCATATACTGGGGGGACGGGGACGACTCCCATTAACCCCTGACTATACCGGGGATACGCGTATCACAATGCCTTACTGGTCTGTGCTGAAGCAGGGCATTCTGGCAGCCAAGTGGCTTGACCTTTATTAGTGAGCCTGGTTACCCCCTCTCGGAACCACAGACTTAGAAATTGCCAGCTCATATACAGTGCATAAAATATATTTATATATATACCCTTATACACCATTTTAATAAAAAATATCACAAAATTCTTCTAAGTCCCTCGGGAAGAGTGAAAGACGCGCACGTTCATTTTCAGAGCTCCTAGACCTTCCTATAAGAAGTTAGCCAAAAAGTAGCTTCGAAAAACGCTTAGGTTAAGTTTCAGAGTTGCTTCTAATGTACCGAAGCTGGACTTAGACATAATTTCACTCTCACAACATTATGGCTGGTTGGAGACAGTCCGAACCACAAGTACCGGGTCCATGGTTCTGGGCGTATACTGGGGGGACGGGGACGACTCCCATTAACCCCTGACTATACCGGGGATACGCGTATCACAATGCCTTACTGGTCTGTGCTGAAGCAGGGCATTCTGGCAGCCAAGTGGCTTGACCTTTATTAGTGAGCCTGGTTACCCCCTCTCGGAACCACAGACTTAGAAATCGCCAGCTCATATACAGTGCATAAAATATATTTATATATATACCCTTATACACCATTTTAATAAAAAATATCACAAAATTCTTCTAAGTCCCACGGGAAGAGTGAAAGACGCGCACGTTCATTTTCAGAGCTCCTAGACCTTCCTATAAGAAGTTAGCCAAAAAGTAGCTTCGAAAAACGCTTAGGTTAAGTTTCAGAGTTGCTTCTAATGTACCAAAGCTGGACTTAGACATAATTTCACTCTCACAACATTATGGCTGGTTGGAGACAGTCCGAACCACAAGTACCGGGTCCATGGTTCTGGGCGTATACTGGGGGGACAGGGACGACTCCCATTAACCCCTGACTATACCGGGGATACGCTTATCACAATGCCTTTCTGGTCTGTGCTGAAGCAGGGCATTCTGGCAGCCAAGTGTCTTGACCTTTATTAGTGAGCCTGGTTACCCCCTCTCAGAACCACAGACTTAGAAATCGCCAGCTCATATACAGTGCATAAAATATATTTATATATATACCCTTATACACCATTTTAATAAAAAATATCACAAAATTCTTCTAAGTCCCTCGGGAAGAGTGAAAGACGCGCACGTTCATTTTCAGAGCTCCTAGACCTTCCTATAAGAAGTTAGCCAAAAAGTAGCTTCGAAAAACGCTTAGGTTAAGTTTCAGAGTTGCTTCTAATGTACCAAAGCTGGACTTAGACATAATTTCACTCTCACAACATTATGGCTGGTTGGAGACAGTCCGAACCACAAGTACCGGAACCATGGTTCTGGGCGTATACTGGGGGGACGGGGACGACTCCCATTAACCCCTGACTATACCGGGGATACACTTATCACAATGCCTTTCTGGTCTGTGCTGAAGCAGGGCATTCTGGCAGCCAAGTGTCTTGACCTTTATTAGTGAGCCTGGTTACCCCCTCTCGGAACCACAGACTTAGAAATCGCCAGCTCATATACAGTGCATAAAATATATTTATATATATACCCTTATACACCATTTTAATAAAAAATATCACAAAATTATTCTAAGTCCCTCGAGAAGAGAGAAAGACGCGCACGTTCATTTTCAGAGCTCCTAGACCTTCCTATAAGAAGTTAGCCAAAAAGTAGCTTCGAAAAACGCTTAGGTTAAGTTTCAGAGTTGCTTCTAATGTACCAAAGCTGGACTTAGACATAATTTCACTCTCACAACATTATGGCTGGTTGGAGACAGTCCGAACCACAAGTACCGGAACCAGGGTTCTGGGCGTATACTGGGGGGACGGGGACGACTCCCATTAACCCCTGACTATACCGGGGATACACTTATCACAATGCCTTTCTGGTCTGTGCTGAAGCAGGGCATTCTGGCAGCCAAGTGGCTTGACCTTTATTAGTGAGCCTGGTTACCCCCTCTCGGAACCACAGACTTAGAAATCGCCAGCTCATATACAGTGCATAAAATATATTTATATATATACCCTTATACACCATTTTAATAAAAAATATCACAAAATTCTTCTAAGTTCCTCGGGAAGAGTGAAAGACGCGTACGTTCATTTTCAGAGCTCCTAGACCTTCCTATAAGAAGTTAGCCAAAAAGTAGCTTTGAAAAACGCTTAGGTTAAGTTTCAGAGTTGCTTCTAATGTACCAAAGCTGGACTTAGACATAATTTCACTCTCACATTATGGCTGGTTGGAGACAGTCCGAACCACAAGTACCGGGTCCATGGTTCTGGGCATATACTGGGGGGACGGGGACGACTCCCATTAACCCCTGACTATACCGGGGATACGCGTATCACAATGCCTTACTGGTCTGTGCTGAAGCAGGGCATTCTGGCAGCCAAGTGGCTTGACCTTTATTAGTGAGCCTGGTTACCCCCTCTCGGAACCACAGACTTAGAAATTGCCAGCTCATATACAGTGCATAAAATATATTTATATATATACCCTTATACACCATTTTAATAAAAAATATCACAAAATTCTTCTAAGTTCCTCGGGAAGAGTGAAAGACGCGTACGTTCATTTTCAGAGCTCCTAGACCTTCCTATAAGAAGTTAGCCAAAAAGTAGCTTTGAAAAACGCTTAGGTTAAGTTTCAGAGTTGCTTCTAATGTACCAAAGCTGGACTTAGACATAATTTCACTCTCACATTATGGCTGGTTGGAGACAGTCCGAACCACAAGTACCGGGTCCATGGTTCTGGGCATATACTGGGGGGACGGGGACGACTCCCATTAACCCATGACTATACCGGGGATACGCGTATCACAATGCCTTACTGGTCTGTGCTGAAGCAGGGCATTCTGGCAGCCAAGTGGCTTGACCTTTATTAGTGAGCCTGGTTACCCCCTCTCGGAACCACAGACTTAGAAATCGCCAGCTCATATACAGTGCATAAAATATATTTATATATATACCCTTATACACCATTTTAATAAAAAATATCACAAAATTCTTCTAAGTCCCTCGGGAAGAGTGAAAGACGCGCACGTTCATTTTCAGAGCTCCTAGACCTTCCTATAAGAAGTTAGCCAAAAAGTAGCTTCGAAAAACGCTTAGGTTAAGTTTCAGAGTTGCTTCTAATGTACCAAAGCTGGACTTAGACATAATTTCACTCTCACAACATTATGGCTGGTTGGAGACAGTCCGAACCACAAGTACCGGGTCCATGGTTCTGGGTGTATACTGGGGGGACGGGGACGACTCCCATTAACCCCTGACTATACCGGGGATACGCTTATCACAATGCCTTTCTGGTCTGTGCTGAAGCAGGGCATTCTGGCAGCCAAGTGGCTTGACCTTTATTAGTGAGCCTGGTTACCCCCTCTCGGAACCACAGACTTAGAAATCGCCAGCTCATATACAGTGCATAAAATATATTTATATATATACCCTTATACACCATTTTAATAAAAAATATCACAAAATTCTTCTAAGTTCCTCGGGAAGAGTGAAAGACGCGTACGTTCATTTTCAGAGCTCCTAGACCTTCCTATAAGAAGTTAGCCAAAAAGTAGCTTTGAAAAACGCTTAGGTTAAGTTTCAGAGTTGCTTCTAATGTACCGAAGCTGGACTTAGACATAATTTCACTCTCACAACATTATGGCTGGTTGGAGACAGTCCGAACCACAAGTACCGGGTCCATGGTTCTGGGCGTATACTGGGGGGACGGGGACGACTCCCATTAACCCCTGACTATACCGGGGATACGCGTATCACAATGCCTTACTGGTCTGTGCTGAAGCAGGGCATTCTGGCAGCCAAGTGGCTTGACCTTTATTAGTGAGCCTGGTTACCCCCTCTCGGAACCACAGACTTAGAAATCGCCAGCTCATATACAGTGCATAAAATATATTTATATATATACCTTTATACACCATTTTAATAAAAAATATCACAAAATTCTTCTAAGTCCCTCGGGAAGAGTGAAAGACGCGCACGTTCATTTTCAGTGCTCCTAGACCTTCCTATAAGAAGTTAGCCAAAAAGTAGCTTCGAAAAACGCTTAGGTTAAGTTTCAGAGTTGCTTCTAATGTACCAAAGCTGGACTTAGACATAATTTCACTCTCACAACATTATGGCTGGTTGGAGACAGTCCGAACCACAAGTACCGGGTCCATGGTTCTGGGCGTATACTGGGGGTACTGGGACGACTCCCATTAACCCCTGACTATACCGGGGATTCGCTTATCACAATGCCTTTC
Organism: Ascaphus truei; assembly: GCF_040206685.1. Classification (NCBI taxonomy): domain Eukaryota; kingdom Metazoa; phylum Chordata; class Amphibia; order Anura; family Ascaphidae; genus Ascaphus; species Ascaphus truei. The sequence continues at coordinate 645,936 of NW_027454865.1, forward strand.
TGGTCTGTGCTGAAGCAGGGCATTCTGGCAGCCAAGTGGCTTGACCTTTATTAGTGAGCCTGGTTACCCCCTCTCGGAACCACAGACTTAGAAATCGCCAGCTCATATACAGTGCATAAAATATATTTATATATATACCCTTATACACCATTTTAATAAAAAATATCACAAAATTCTTCTAAGTTCCTCGGGAAGAGTGAAAGACGCGTACGTTCATTTTCAGAGCTCCTAGACCTTCCTATAAGAAGTTAGCCAAAAAGTAGCTTTGAAAAACGCTTAGGTTAAGTTTCAGAGTTGCTTCTAATGTACCGAAGCTGTACTTAGACATAATTTCACTCTCACAACATTATGGCTGGTTGGAGACAGTCCGAACCACAAGTACCGGGTCCATGGTTCTGGGCGTATACTGGGGGGACGGGGACGACTCCCATTAACCCCTGACTATACCGGGGATACGCGTATCACAATGCCTTACTGGTCTGTGCTGAAGCAGGGCATTCTGGCAGCCAAGTGGCTTGACCTTTATTAGTGAGCCTGGTTACCCCCTCTCGGAACCACAGACTTAGAAATCGCCAGCTCATATACAGTGCATAAAATATATTTATATATATACCCTTATACACCATTTTAATAAAAAATATCACAAAATTCTTCTAAGTCCCTCGGGAAGAGTGAAAGACGCGCACGTTCATTTTCAGAGCTCCTAGACCTTCCTATAAGAAGTTAGCCAAAAAGTAGCTTTGAAAAACGCTTAGGTTAAATTTCAGAGTTGCTTCTACTGTAATGTACCAAAGCTGGACTTAGACATAATTTCACTCTCACAACATTATGGCTGGTTGGAGACAGTCCGAACCACAAGTACCGGGTCCATGGTTCTGGGCGTATACTGGGGGGACAGGGACGACTCCCATTAACCCCTGACTATACCGGGGATACGCATATCACAATGCCTTACTGGTCTGTGCTGAAGCAGGGCATTCTGGCAGCCAAGTGGCTTGACCTTTATTAGTGAGCCTGGTTACCCCCTCTCGGAACCACAGACTTAGAAATCGCCAGCTCATATACAGTGCATAAAATATATTTATATATATACCCTTATACACCATTTTAATAAAAAATATCACAAAATTCTTCTAAGTCCCTCGGGAAGAGTGAAAGACGCGCACGTTCATTTTCAGTGCTCCTAGACCTTCCTATAAGAAGTTAGCCAAAAAGTAGCTTCGAAAAACGCTTAGGTTAAGTTTCAGAGTTGCTTCTAATGTACCAAAGCTGGACTTAGACATAATTTCACTTTCACAACATTATGGCTGGTTGGAGACAGTCCGAACCACAAGTACCGGGTCCATGGTTCTGGGCGTATACTGGGGGTACGGGGACGACTCCCATTAACCCCTGACTATACCGGGGATTCGCTTATTACAATGCCTTTCTGGTCTGTGCTGAAGCAGGGCATTCTGGCAGCCAAGTGGCTTGACCTTTATTAGTGAGCCTGGTTACCCCCTCTCGGAACCACAGACTTAGAAATCGCCAGCTCATATACAGTGCATAAAATATATTTATATATATACCCTTATACACCATTTTAATAAAAAATATCACAAAATTCTTCTAAGTTCCTCGGGAAGAGTGAAAGACGCGTACGTTCATTTTCAGAGCTCCTAGACCTTCCTATAAGAAGTTAGCCAAAAAGTAGCTTTGAAAAACGCTTAGGTTAAGTTTCAGAGTTGCTTCTAATGTACCGAAGCTGTACTTAGACATAATTTCACTCTCACAACATTATGGCTGGTTGGAGACAGTCCGAACCACAAGTACCGGGTCCATGGTTCTGGGCGTATACTGGGGGGACGGGGACGACTCCCATTAACCCCTGACTATACCGGGGATACGCGTATCACAATGCCTTACTGGTCTGTGCTGAAGCAGGGCATTCTGGCAGCCAAGTGGCTTGACCTTTATTAGTGAGCCTGGTTACCCCCTCTCGGAACCACAGACTTAGAAATCGCCAGCTCATATACAGTGCATAAAATATATTTATATATATACCCTTATACACCATTTTAATTTAAAAATATCACAAAATTCTTCTAAGTCCCTCGGGAAGAGTGAAAGACGCGCACGTTCATTTTCAGTGCTCCTAGACCTTCCTATAAGAAGTTAGCCAAAAAGTAGCTTCGAAAAACGCTTAGGTTAAGTTTCAGAGTTGCTTCTAATGTACCAAAGCTGGACTTAGACATAATTTCACTTTCACAACATTATGGCTGGTTGGAGACAGTCCGAACCACAAGTACCGGGTCCATGGTTCTGGGCGTATACTGGGGGTACGGGGACGACTCCCATTAACCCCTGACTATACCGGGGATTCGCTTATCACAATGCCTTTCTGGTCTGTGCTGAAGCAGGGCATTCTGGCAGCCAAGTGGCTTGAACTTTATTAGTGAGCCTGGTTACCCCCTCTCAGAACCACAGACTTAGAAATCGCAAGCTCTATTACAGTGTATAAAATATATTTAAATATATACCCTTATACACCATTTTAATAAAAAATATCACAAAATTCTTCTAAGTCCCTCGGGAAGAGTGAAAGACGCGCATGTTCATTTTCAGAGCTCCTAGACCTTCCTATAAGAAGTTAGCCGAAAAGTAGCTACGATAAACGCTTAGGTTAAGTTTCAGAGTTGCTTCTAATGTACCAAAGCTGGACTTAGACATAATTTCACTCTCACAACATAATGGCTGGTTGGAGACAGTCCGAACCACAAGTACCGGGTCCATGGTTCTGGGTGTATACTGGGGGGACGGGGACGACTCCCATTAACCCCTGACTATACCGGGGACACGCGTATCACAATGCCTTTCTGGTCTGTGCTGAAGCAGGGCATTCTGGCAGCAAAGTGGCTTGACCTTTATTAGTGAGCCTGGTTACCCCCTCTCGGAACCACAGACCTAGAAATCGCCAGCTCATATACAGTGCATAAAATATATTTATATATATACCCTTATACACCATTTTAATAAAAAATATCACAAAATTCTTCTAAGTCCCTTGGGAAGAGTGAAAGACGCGTACGTTCATTTTCAGAGCTCCTAGACCTTCCTATAAGAAGTTAGCCAAAAAGTAGCTTCGAAAAACGCTTAGGTTAAGTTTCAGAGTTGCTTCTAATGTACCAAAGCTGGACTTAGACATAATTTCACTCTCACAACATTATGGCTGGTTGGAGACAGTCCGAACCACAAGTACCGGGTCAATGGTTCTGGGCGTATACTGGGGGGACGGGGACGACTCCCATTAACCCCTGACTATACCGGGGACACGCGTATCACAATGCCTTTCTGGTCTGTGCTGAAGCAGGGCATTCTGGCAGCAAAGTGGCTTGACCTTTATTAGTGAGCCTGGTTACCCCCTCTCGGAACCACAGACCTAGAAATCGCCAGCTCATATACAGTGCATAAAATATATTTATATATATACCCTTATACACCATTTTAATAAAAAATATCACAAAATTCTTCTAAGTCCCTTGGGAAGAGTGAAAGACGCGTACGTTCATTTTCAGAGCTCCTAGACCTTCCTATAAGAAGTTAGCCGAAAAGTAGCTTCGAAAAACGCTTAGGTTAAGTTTCAGAGTTGCTTCTAATGTACCAAAGCTGGACTTAGACATAATTTCACTCTCACAACATTATGGCTGGTTGGAGACAGTCCGAACCACAAGTACCGGGTCAATGGTTCTGGGCGTATACTGGGGGGACGGGGACGACTCCCATTAACCCCTGACTATACCGGGGATACGCGTATCACAATGCCTTACTGGTCTGTGCTGAAGCAGGGCATTCTGGCAGCCAAGTGGCTTGACCTTTATTAGTGAGCCTGGTTACCCCCTCTCGGAACCACAGACTTAGAAATCACCAGCTCATATACAGTGCATACAATATATTTATATATATACCCTTATACACCATTTTAATAAAAAATATCACAAAATTCTTCTAAGTCCCTCGGGAAGAGTGAAAGACGCGCATGTTCATTTTCAGAGCTCCTAGACCTTCCTATAAGAAGTTAGCCGAAAAGTAGCTTCGATAAACGCTTAGGTTAAGTTTCAGAGTTGCTTCTAATGTACCAAAGCTGGACTTAGACATAATTTCACTCTCACAACATTATGGCTGGTTGGAGACAGTCCGAACCACAAGTACCGGGTCCATGGTTCTGGGTGTATACTGGGGGGACGGGGACGACTCCCATTAACCCCTGACTATACCGGGGATACGCGTATCACAATGCCTTACTGGTCTGTGCTGAAGCAGGGCATTCTGGCAGCCAAGTGGCTTGACCTTTATTAGTGAGCCTGGTTACCCCCTCTCGGAACCACAGACTTAGAAATTGCCAGCTCATATACAGTGCATAAAATATATTTATATATATACCCTTATACACCATTTTAATAAAAAATATCACAAAATTCTTCTAAGTCCCTCGGGAAGAGTGAAAGACGCGCACGTTCATTTTCAGAGCTCCTAGACCTTCCTATAAGAAGTTAGCCAAAAAGTAGCTTCGAAAAACGCTTAGGTTAAGTTTCAGAGTTGCTTCTAATGTACCGAAGCTGGACTTAGACATAATTTCACTCTCACAACATTATGGCTGGTTGGAGACAGTCCGAACCACAAGTACCGGGTCCATGGTTCTGGGCGTATACTGGGGGGACGGGGACGACTCCCATTAACCCCTGACTATACCGGGGATACGCGTATCACAATGCCTTACTGGTCTGTGCTGAAGCAGGGCATTCTGGCAGCCAAGTGGCTTGACCTTTATTAGTGAGCCTGGTTACCCCCTCTCGGAACCACAGACTTAGAAATCGCCAGCTCATATACAGTGCATAAAATATATTTATATATATACCCTTATACACCATTTTAATAAAAAATATCACAAAATTCTTCTAAGTCCCTCGGGAAGAGTGAAAGACGCGCACGTTCATTTTCAGAGCTCCTAGACCTTCCTATAAGAAGTTAGCCAAAAAGTAGCTTCGAAAAACGCTTAGGTTAAGTTTCAGAGTTGCTTCTAATGTACCAAAGCTGGACTTAGACATAATTTCACTCTCACAACATTATGGCTGGTTGGAGACAGTCCGAACCACAAGTACCGGGTCCATGGTTCTGGGCGTATACTGGGGGGACGGGGACGACTCCCATTAAACCCTGACTATACCGGGGATACGCGTATCACAATGCCTTACTGGTCTGTGCTGAAGCAGGGCATTCTGGCAGCCAAGTGGCTTGACCTTTATTAGTGAGCCTGGTTACCCCCTCTCGGAACCACAGACTTAGAAATCGCCAGCTCATATACAGTGCATAAAATATATTTATATATATATCCTTATACACCATTTTAATAAAAAATATCACAAAATTCTTCTAAGTCCCTCGGGAAGAGTGAAAGACGCTCACGTTCATTTTCAGAGCTCCTAGACCTTCCTATAAGAAGTTAGCCAAAAAGTAGCTTCGAAAAATGCTTAGGTTAAGTGTGAGAGTTGCTTCTAATGTACCAAAGCTGGACTTAGACATAATTTCACTCTCACAACATTATGGCTGGTTGGAGACAGTCCGAACCACAAGTACCGGGTCCATGGTTCTGGGCGTATACTGGGGGGACAGGGACGACTCCCATTAACCCCTGACTATACCGGGGATACGCTTATCACAATGCCTTTCTGGTCTGTGCTGAAGCAGGGCATTCTGGCAGCCAAGTGTCTTGACCTTTATTAGTGCGCCTGGTTACCCCCTCTCAGAACCACAGACTTAGAAATCGCCAGCTCATATACAGTGCATAAAATATATTTATATATATACCCTTATACACCATTTTAATAAAAAATATCACAAAATTCTTCTAAGTCCCTCGGGAAGAGTGAAAGACGCGCACGTTCATTTTCAGAGCTCCTAGACCTTCCTATAAGAAGTTAGCCAAAAAGTAGCTTCGAAAAACGCTTAGGTTAAGTTTCAGAGTTGCTTCTAATGTACCAAAGCTGGACTTAGACATAATTTCACTCTCACAACATTATGGCTGGTTGGAGACAGTCCGAACCACAAGTACCGGAACCATGGTTCTGGGCGTATACTGGGGGGACGGGGACGACTCCCATTAACCCCTGACTATACCGGGGATACACTTATCACAATGCCTTTCTGGTCTGTGCTGAAGCAGGGCATTCTGGCAGCCAAGTGTCTTGACCTTTATTAGTGAGCCTGGTTACCCCCTCTCGGAACCACAGACTTAGAAATCGCCAGCTCATATACAGTGCATAAAATATATTTATATATATACCCTTATACACCATTTTAATAAAAAATATCACAAAATTATTCTAAGTCCCTCGAGAAGAGAGAAAGACGCGCACGTTCATTTTCAGAGCTCTTAGACCTTCCTATAAGAAGTTAGCCAAAAAGTAGCTTCGAAAAACGCTTAGGTTAAGTTTCAGAGTTGCTTCTAATGTACCGAAGCTGGACTTAGACATAATTTTACTCTCACAACATTATGGCTGGTTGGAGACAGTCCGAACCACAAGTACCGGAACCAGGGTTCTGGGCGTATACTGGGGGGACGGGGACGACTCCCATTAACCCCTGACTATACCGGGGATACACTTATCACAATGCCTTTCTGGTCTGTGCTGAAGCAGGGCATTCTGGCAGCCAAGTGGCTTGACCTTTATTAGTGAGCCTGGTTACCCCCTCTCGGAACCACAGACTTAGAAATCGCCAGCTCATATACAGTGCATAAAATATATTTATATATATACCCTTATACACCATTTTAATAAAAAATATCACAAAATTCTTCTAAGTTCCTCGGGAAGAGTGAAAGACGCGTACGTTCATTTTCAGAGCTCCTAGACCTTCATTTAAGAAGTTAGCCAAAAAGTAGCTTTGAAAAACGCTTAGGTTAAGTTTCAGAGTTGCTTCTAATGTACCAAAGCTGGACTTAGACATAATTTCACTCTCACATTATGGCTGGTTGGAGACAGTCCGAACCACAAGTACCGGGTCCATGGTTCTGGGCATATACTGGGGGGACGGGGACGACTCCCATTAACCCCTGACTATACCGGGGATACGCGTATCACAATGCCTTACTGGTCTGTGCTGAAGCAGGGCATTCTGGCAGCCAAGTGGCTTGACCTTTATTAGTGAGCCTGGTTACCCCCTCTCGGAACCACAGACTTAGAAATTGCCAGCTCATATACAGTGCATAAAATATATTTATATATATACCCTTATACACCATTTTAATAAAAAATATCACAAAATTCTTCTAAGTCCCTCGGGAAGAGTGAAAGACGCGCACGTTCATTTTCAGAGCTCCTAGACCTTCCTATAAGAAGTTAGCCAAAAAGTAGCTTCGAAAAACGCTTAGGTTAAGTTTCAGAGTTGCTTCTAATGTACCGAAGCTGGACTTAGACATAATTTCACTCTCACAACATTATGGCTGGTTGGAGACAGTCCGAACCACAAGTACCGGGTCCATGGTTCTGGGCGTATACTGGGGGGACGGGGACGACTCCCATTAACCCCTGACTATACCGGGGATACGCGTATCACAACGCCTTACTGGTCTGTGCTGAAGCAGGGCATTCTGGCAGCCAAGTGGCTTGACCTTTATTAGTGAGCCTGGTTACCCCCTCTCGGAACCACAGACTTAGAAATCGCCAGCTCATATACAGTGCATAAAATATATTTATATATATACCCTTATACACCATTTTAATAAAAAATATCACAAAATTCTTCTAAGTCCCTCGGGAAGAGTGAAAGACGCGCACGTTCATTTTCAGAGCTCCTAGACCTTCCTATAAGAAGTTAGCCAAAAAGTAGCTTCGAAAAACGCTTAGGTTAAGTTTCAGAGTTGCTTCTAATGTACCAAAGCTGGACTTAGACATAATTTCACTCTCACAACATTATGGCTGGTTGGAGACAGTCCGAACCACAAGTACCGGGTCCATGGTTCTGGGCGTATACTGGGGGGACAGGGACGACTCCCATTAACCCCTGACTATACCGGGGATACGCTTATCACAATGCCTTTCTGGTCTGTGCTGAAGCAGGGCATTCTGGCAGCCAAGTGGCTTGACCTTTATTAGTGAGCCTGGTTACCCCCTCTCAGAACCACAGACTTAGAAATCGCCAGCTCATATACAGTGCATAAAATATATTTATATATATACCCTTATACACCATTTTAATAAAAAATATCACAAAATTCTTCTAAGTCCCTCGGGAAGAGTGAAAGACGCGCACGTTCATTTTCAGAGCTCCTAGACCTTCCTATAAGAAGTTAGCCAAAAAGTAGCTTCGAAAAACGCTTAGGTTAAGTTTCAGAGTTGCTTCTAATGTACCAAAGCTGGACTTAGACATAATTTCACTCTCACAACATTATGGCTGGTTGGAGACAGTCCGAACCACAAGTACCGGAACCATGGTTCTGGGCGTATACTGGGGGGACGGGGACGACTCCCATTAACCCCTGACTATACCGGGGATACACTTATCACAATGCCTTTCTGGTCTGTGCTGAAGCAGGGCATTCTGGCAGCCAAGTGTCTTGACCTTTATTAGTGAGCCTGGTTACCCCCTCTCGGAACCACAGACTTAGAAATCGCCAGCTCATATACAGTGCATAAAATATATTTATATATATACCCTTATACACCATTTTAATAAAAAATATCACAAAATTATTCTAAGTCCCTCGAGAAGAGAGAAAGACGCGCACGTTCATTTTCAGAGCTCCTAGACCTTCCTATAAGAAGTTAGCCAAAAAGTAGCTTCGAAAAACGCTTAGGTTAAGTTTCAGAGTTGCTTCTAATGTACCAAAGCTGGACTTAGACATAATTTTACTCTCACAACATTATGGCTGGTTGGAGACAGTCCGAACCAAAAGTACCGGAACCAGGGTTCTGGGCGTATACTGGGGGGACGGGGACGACTCCCATTAACCCCTGACTATACCGGGGATACACTTATCACAATGCCTTTCTGGTCTGTGCTGAAGCAGGGCATTCTGGCAGCCAAGTGGCTTGACCTTTATTAGTGAGCCTGGTTACCCCCTCTCGGAACCACAGACTTAGAAATCGCCAGCTCATATACAGTGCATAAAATATATTTATATATATATACCCTTATACACCATTTTAATAAAAAATATCACAAAATTCTTCTAAGTTCCTCGGGAAGAGTGAAAGACGCGTACGTTCATTTTCAGAGCTCCTAGACCTTCCTATAAGAAGTTAGCCAAAAAGTAGCTTTGAAAAACGCTTAGGTTAAGTTTCAGAGTTGCTTCTAATGTACCAAAGCTGGACTTAGACATAATTTCACTCTCACATTATGGCTGGTTGGAGACAGTCCGAACCACAAGTACCGGGTCCATGGTTCTGGGCATATACTGGGGGGACGGGGACGACTCCCATTAACCCCTGACTATACCGGGGATACGCGTATCACAATGCCTTACTGGTCTGTGCTGAAGCAGGGCATTCTGGCAGCCAAGTGGCTTGACCTTTATTAGTGAGCCTGGTTACCCCCTCTCGGAACCACAGACTTAGAAATTGCCAGCTCATATACAGTGCATAAAATATATTTATATATATACCCTTATACACCATTTTAATAAAAAATATCACAAAATTCTTCTAAGTCCCTCGGGAAGAGTGAAAGACGCGCACGTTCATTTTCAGAGCTCCTAGACCTTCCTATAAGAAGTTAGCCAAAAAGTAGCTTCGAAAAACGCTTAGGTTAAGTTTCAGAGTTGCTTCTAATGTACCGAAGCTGGACTTAGACATAATTTCACTCTCACAACATTATGGCTGGTTGGAGACAGTCCGAACCACAAGTACCGGGTCCATGGTTCTGGGCGTATACTGGGGGGACGGGGACGACTCCCATTAACCCCTGACTATACCGGGGATACGCGTATCACAATGCCTTACTGGTCTGTGCTGAAGCAGGGCATTCTGGCAGCCAAGTGGCTTGACCTTTATTAGTGAGCCTGGTTACCCCCTCTCGGAACCACAGACTTAGAAATTGCCAGCTCATATACAGTGCATAAAATATATTTATATATATACCCTTATACACCATTTTAATAAAAAATATCACAAAATTCTTCTAAGTCCCTCGGGAAGAGTGAAAGACGCGCACGTTCATTTTCAGAGCTCCTAGACCTTCCTATAAGAAGTTAGCCAAAAAGTAGCTTCGAAAAACGCTTAGGTTAAGTTTCAGAGTTGCTTCTAATGTACCGAAGCTGGACTTAGACATAATTTCACTCTCACAACATTATGGCTGGTTGGAGACAGTCCGAACCACAAGTACCGGGTCCATGGTTCTGGGCGTATACTGGGGGGACGGGGACGACTCCCATTAACCCCTGACTATACCGGGGATACGCGTATCACAATGCCTTACTGGTCTGTGCTGAAGCAGGGCATTCTGGCAGCCAAGTGGCTTGACCTTTATTAGTGAGCCTGGTTACCCCCTCTCGGAACCACAGACTTAGAAATCGCCAGCTCATATACAGTGCATAAAATATATTTATATATATACCCTTATACACCATTTTAATAAAAAATATCACAAAATTATTCTAAGTCCCTCGAGAAGAGAGAAAGACGCGCACGTTCATTTTCAGAGCTCCTAGACCTTCCTATAAGAAGTTAGCCAAAAAGTAGCTTCGAAAAACGCTTAGGTTAAGTTTCAGAGTTGCTTCTAATGTACCAAAGCTGGACTTAGACATAATTTCACTCTCACAACATTATGGCTGGTTGGAGACAGTCCGAACCACAAGTACCGGAACCAGGGTTCTGGGCGTATACTGGGGGGACGGGGACGACTCCCATTAACCCCTGACTATACCGGGGATACACTTATCACAATGCCTTTCTGGTCTGTGCTGAAGCAGGGCATTCTGGCAGCCAAGTGGCTTGACCTTTATTAGTGAGCCTGGTTACCCCCTCTCGGAACCACAGACTTAGAAATCGCCAGCTCATATACAGTGCATAAAATATATTTATATATATACCCTTATACACCATTTTAATAAAAAATATCACAAAATTCTTCTAAGTTCCTCGGGAAGAGTGAAAGACGCGTACGTTCATTTTCAGAGCTCCTAGACCTTCCTATAAGAAGTCAGCCAAAAAGTAGCTTTGAAAAACGCTTAGGTTAAGTTTCAGAGTTGCTTCTAATGTACCGAAGCTGGACTTAGACATAATTTCACTCTCACAACATTATGGCTGGTTGGAGACAGTCCGAACCACAAGTACCGGGTCCATGGTTCTGGGCGTATACTGGGGGGACGGGGACGACTCCCATTAACCCCTGACTATACCGGGGATACGCGTATCACAATGCCTTACTGGTCTGTGCTGAAGCAGGGCATTCTGGCAGCCAAGTGGCTTGACCTTTATTAGTGAGCCTGGTTACCCCCTCTCGGAACCACAGACTTAGAAATCGCCAGCTCATATACAGTGCATAAAATATATTTATATATATACCCTTATACACCATTTTAATAAAAAATATCACAAAATTCTTCTAAGTCCCTCGGGAAGAGTGAAAGACGCGCACGTTCATTTTCAGTGCTCCTAGACCTTCCTATAAGAAGTTAGCCAAAAAGTAGCTTCGAAAAATGCTTAGGTTAAGTTTCAGAGTTGCTTCTAATGTACCAAAGCTGGACTTAGACATAATTTCACTTTCACAACATTATGGCTGGTTGGAGACAGTCCGAACCACAAGTACCGGGTCCATGGTTCTGGGCGTATACTGGGGGTACGGGGACGACTCCCATTAACCCCTGACTATACCGGGGATTCGCTTATCACAATGCCTTTCTGGTCTGTGCTGAAGCAGGGCATTCTGGCAGCCAAGTGGCTTGACCTTTATTAGTGAGCCTGGTTACCCCCTCTCGGAACCACAGACTTAGAAATCGCCAGCTCATATACAGTGCATAAAATATCTTTATATATATACCCTTATACACCATTTTAATAAAAAATATCACAAAATTCTTCTAAGTTCCTCGGGAAGAGTGAAAGACGCGTACGTTCATTTTCAGAGCTCCTAGACCTTCCTATAAGAAGTTAGCCAAAAAGTAGCTTTGAAAAACGCTTAGGTTAAGTTTCAGAGTTGCTTCTAATGTACCGAAGCTGTACTTAGACATAATTTCACTCTCACAACATTATGGCTGGTTGGAGACAGTCCGAACCACAAGTACCGGGTCCATGGTTCTGGGCGTATACTGGGGGGACGGGGACGACTCCCATTAACCCCTGACTATACCGGGGATACGCGTATCACAATGCCTTACTGGTCTGTGCTGAAGCAGGGCATTCTGGCAGCCAAGTGGCTTGACCTTTATTAGTGAGCCTGGTTACCCCCTCTCGGAACCACAGACTTAGAAATCGCCAGCTCATATACAGTGCATAAAATATATTTATATATATACCCTTATACACCATTTTAATAAAAAATATCACAAAATTCTTCTAAGTCCCTCGGGAAGAGTGAAAGACGCGCACGTTCATTTTCAGAGCTCCAAGACCTTCCTATAAGAAGTTAGCCAAAAAGTAGCTTCGAAAAACGCTTAGGTTAAGTTTCAGAGTTGCTTCTAATGTACCAAAGCTGGACTTAGACATAATTTCACTCTCACAACATTATGGCTGGTTGGAGACAGTCCGAACCACAAGTACCGGGTCCATGGTTCTGGGCGTATACTGGGGGGACGGGGACGACTCCCATTAACCCCTGACTATACCGGGGATACGCGTATCACAATGCCTTACTGGTCTGTGCTGAAGCAGGGCATTCTGGCAGCCAAGTGGCTTGACCTTTATTAGTGAGCCTGGTTACCCCCTCTCGGAACCACAGACTTAGAAATCGCCAGCTCATATACAGTGCATAAAATATATTTATATATATACCCTTATACACCATTTTAATAAAAAATATCACAAAATTCTTCTAAGTCCCTCGGGAAGAGTGAAAGACGCGCACGTTCATTTTCAGTGCTCCTAGACCTTCCTATAAGAAGTTAGCCAAAAAGTAGCTTCGAAAAACGCTTAGGTTAAGTTTCAGAGTTGCTTCTAATGTACCAAAGCTGGACTTAGACATAATTTCACTTTCACAACATTATGGCTGGTTGGAGACAGTCCGAACCACAAGTACCGGGTCCATGGTTCTGGGCGTATACTGGGGGTACGGGGACGACTCCCATTAACCCCTGACTATACCGGGGATTCGCTTATTACAATGCCTTTCTGGTCTGTGCTGAAGCAGGGCATTCTGGCAGCCAAGTGGCTTGACCTTTATTAGTGAGCCTGGTTACCCCCTCTCGGAACCACAGACTTAGAAATCGCCAGCTCATATACAGTGCATAAAATATATTTATATATATACCCTTATACACCATTTTAATAAAAAATATCACAAAATTCTTCTAAGTTCCTCGGGAAGAGTGAAAGACGCGTACGTTCATTTTCAGAGCTCCTAGACCTTCCTATAAGAAGTTAGCCAAAAAGTAGCTTTGAAAAACGCTTAGGTTAAGTTTCCGAGTTGCTTCTAATGTACCGAAGCTGTACTTAGACATAATTTCACTCTCACAACATTATGGCTGGTTGGAGACAGTCCGAACCACAAGTACCGGGTCCATGGTTCTGGGCGTATACTGGGGGTACGGGGACGACTCCCATTAACCCCTGACTATACCGGGGATTCGCTTATCACAATGCCTTTCTGGTCTGTGCTGAAGCAGGGCATTCTGGCAGCCAAGTGGCTTGAACTTTATTAGTGAGCCTGGTTACCCCCTCTCAGAACCACAGACTTAGAAATCGCAAGCTCTATTACAGTGCATAAAATATATTTAAATATATACCCTTATACACCATTTTAATAAAAAATATCACAAAATTCTTCTAAGTCCCTCGGGAAGAGTGAAAGACGCGCATGTTCATTTTCAGAGCTCCTAGACCTTCCTATAAGAAGTTAGCCGAAAAGTAGCTACGATAAACGCTTAGGTTAAGTTTCAGAGTTGCTTCTAATGTACCAAAGCTGGACTTAGACATAATTTCACTCTCACAACATAATGGCTGGTTGGAGACAGTCCGAACCACAAGTACCGGGTCCATGGTTCTGGGCGTATACTGGGGGGACGGGGACGACACCCATTAACCCCTGACTATACCGGGGATACGCGTATCACAATGCCTTACTGGTCTGTGCTGAAGCAGGGCATTCTGGCAGCCAAGTGGCTTGACCTTTATTAGTGAGCCTGGTTACCCCCTCACGGAACCACAGACTTAGAAATCGCCAGCTCATATACAGTGCATAAAATATATTTATATATATACCCTTATACACCATTTTAATAAAAAATATCACAAAATTCTTCTAAGTCCCTTGGGAAGAGTGAAAGACGCGCACGTTCATTTTCAGAGCTCCAAGACCTTCCTATAAGAAGTTAGCCAAAAAGTAGCTTCGAAAAACGCTTAGGTTAAGTTTCAGAGTTGCTGCTAATGTACCAAAGCTGGAGTTAGACATAATTTCACTCTCACAACATTATGGCTGGTTGGAGACAGTAGGAACCACAAGTACCGGGTCCATGGTTCTGGGCGTATACTGGGGGGACGGGGACGACTCCCATTAACCCCTGACTATACCGGGGACACGCGTATCACAATGCCTTTCTGGTCTGTGCTGAAGCAGGGCATTCTGGCAGCCAAGTGGCTTGACCTTTATTAGTGAGCCTGGTTACCCCCTCTCGGAACCACAGACCTAGAAATCGCCAGCTCATATACAGTGCATAAAATATATTTATATATATACCCTTATACACCATTTTAATAAAAAATATCACAAAATTCTTCTAAGTCCCTTGGGAAGAGTGAAAGACGCGTACGTTCATTTTCAGAGCTCCTAGACCTTCCTATAAGAAGTTAGCCGAAAAGTAGCTTCGAAAAACGCTTAGGTTAAGTTTCAGAGTTGCTTCTAATGTACCAAAGCTGGACTTAGACATAATTTCACTCTCACAACATTATGGCTGGTTGGAGACAGTCCGAACCACAAGTACCGGGTCAATGGTTCTGGGCGTATACTGGGGGGACGGGGACGACTCCCATTAACCCCTGACTATACCGGGGATACGCGTATCACAATGCCTTACTGGTCTGTGCTGAAGCAGGGCATTCTGGCAGCCAAGTGGCTTGACCTTTATTAGTGAGCCTGGTTACCCCCTCTCGGAACCACAGACTTAGAAATCACCAGCTCATATACAGTGCATACAATATATTTATATATATACCCTTATACACCATTTTAATAAAAAATATCACAAAATTCTTCTAAGTCCCTCGGGAAGAGTGAAAGACGCGCATGTTCATTTTCAGAGCTCCTAGACCTTCCTATAAGAAGTTAGCCGAAAAGTAGCTTCGATAAACGCTTAGGTTAAGTTTCAGAGTTGCTTCTAATGTACCGAAGCTGGACTTAGACATAATTTCACTCTCACAACATTATGGCTGGTTGGAGACAGTCCGAACCACAAGTACCGGGTCCATGGTTCTGGGCATATACTGGGGGGACGGGGACGACTCCCATTAACCCCTGACTATACCGGGGATACGCGTATCACAATGCCTTACTGGTCTGTGCTGAAGCAGGGCATTCTGGCAGCCAAGTGGCTTGACCTTTATTAGTGAGCCTGGTTACCCCCTCTCGGAACCACAGACTTAGAAATCGCCAGCTCATATACAGTGCATAAAATATATTTATATATATACCCTTATACACCATTTTAATAAAAAATATCACAAAATTCTTCTAAGTCCCTCGGGAAGAGTGAAAGACGCGCACGTTCATTTTCAGTGCTCCTAGACCTTCCTATAAGAAGTTAGCCAAAAAGTAGCTTCGAAAAACGCTTAGGTTAAGTTTCAGAGTTGCTTCTAATGTACCAAAGCTGGACTTAGACATAATTTCACTTTCACAACATTATGGCTGGTTGGAGACAGTCCGAACCACAAGTACCGGGTCCATGGTTCTGGGCGTATACTGGGGGTACGGGGACGACTCCCATTAACCCCTGACTATACCGGGGATTCGCTTATTACAATGCCTTTCTGGTCTGTGCTGAAGCAGGGCATTCTGGCAGCCAAGTGGCTTGAACTTTATTAGTGAGCCTGGTTACCCCCTCTCAGAACCACAGACTTAGAAATCGCAAGCTCTATTACAGTGCATAAAATATATTTAAATATATACCCTTATACACCATTTTAATAAAAAATATCACAAAATTCTTCTAAGTCCCTCGGGAAGAGTGAAAGACGCGCATGTTCATTTTCAGAGCTCCTAGACCTTCCTATAAGAAGTTAGCCGAAAAGTAGCTACGATAAACGCTTAGGTTAAGTTTCAGAGTTGCTTCTAATGTACCAAAGCTGGACTTAGACATAATTTCACTCTCACAACATTATGGCTGGTTGGAGACAGTCCGAACCACAAGTACCGGGTCCATGGTTCTGGGCGTATACTGGGGGGACGGGGACGACTCCCATTAACCCCTGACTATACCGGGGATACGCGTATCACAATGCCTTACTGGTCTGTGCTGAAGCAGGGCATTCTGGCAGCCAAGTGGCTTGACCTTTATTAGTGAGCCTGGTTACCCCCTCTCGGAACCACAGACTTAGAAATCGCCAGCTCATATACAGTGCATAAAATATATTTATATATATACCCTTATACACCATTTTAATAAAAAATATCACAAAATTCTTCTAAGTCCCTTGGGAAGAGTGAAAGACGCGCACGTTCATTTTCAGAGCTCCTAGACCTTCCTATAAGAAGTTAGCCAAAAAGTAGCTTCGAAAAACGCTTAGGTTAAGTTTCAGAGTTGCTGCTAATGTACCAAAGCTGGAGTTAGACATAATTTCACTCTCACAACATTATGGCTGGTTGGAGACAGTAGGAACCACAAGTACCGGGTCCATGGTTCTGGGCGTATACTGGGGGGACGGGGACGACTCCCATTAACCCCTGACTATACCGGGGACACGCGTATCACAATGCCTTTCTGGTCTGTGCTGAAGCAGGGCATTCTGGCAGCCAAGTGGCTTGACCTTTATTAGTGAGCCTGGTTACCCCCTCTCGGAACCACAGACCTAGAAATCGCCAGCTCATATACAGTGCATAAAATATATTTATATATATACCCTTATACACCATTTTAATAAAAAATATCACAAAATTCTTCTAAGTCCCTTGGGAAGAGTGAAAGACGCGTACGTTCATTTTCAGAGCTCCTAGACCTTCCTATAAGAAGTTAGCCGAAAAGTAGCTTCGAAAAACGCTTAGGTTAAGTTTCAGAGTTGCTTCTAATGTACCAAAGCTGGACTTAGACATAATTTCACTCTCACAACATTATGGCTGGTTGGAGACAGTCCGAACCACAAGTACCGGGTCAATGGTTCTGGGCGTATACTGGGGGGACGGGGACGACTCCCATTAACCCCTGACTATACCGGGGATACGCGTATCACAATGCCTTACTGGTCTGTGCTGAAGCAGGGCATTCTGGCAGCCAAGTGGCTTGACCTTTATTAGTGAGCCTGGTTACCCCCTCTCGGAACCACAGACTTAGAAATCACCAGCTCATATACAGTGCATACAATATATTTATATATATACCCTTATACACCATTTTAATAAAAAATATCACAAAATTCTTCTAAGTCCCTCGGGAAGAGTGAAAGACGCACATGTTCATTTTCAGAGCTCCTAGACCTTCCTATAAGAAGTTAGCCGAAAAGTAGCTTCGATAAACGCTTAGGTTAAGTTTCAGAGTTGCTTCTAATGTACCAAAGCTGGACTTAGACATAATTTCACTCTCACAACATTATGGCTGGTTGGAGACAGTCCGAACCACAAGTACCGGGTCCATGGTTCTGGGCGTATACTGGGGGGACGGGGACGACTCCCATTAACCCCTGACTATACCGGGGATACGCGTATCACAATGCCTTATTGGTCTGTGCTGAAGCAGGGCATTCTGGCAGCCAAGTGGCTTGACCTTTATTAGTGAGCCTGGTTACCCCGTCTCGGAACCACAGACTTAGAATTCGCCAGCTCATATACAGTGCATAAAATATATTTATATATATACCCTTATACACCATTTTAATAAAAAAAATCACAAAATTCTTCTAAGTCCCTCGGGAAGAGTGAAAGACGCGCACGTTCATTTTCAGAGCTCCTAGACCTTCCTATAAGAAGTTAGCCAAAAAGTAGCTTCGAAAAACGCTTAGGTTAAGTTTCAGAGTTGCTTCTTTCTAATGTACCAAAGCTAGACTTAGACATAATTTCACTCTCACAACATTATGGCTGGTTGGAGAGAGTCCGAACAACAAGTACCGGGTCCATGGTTCTGGGCGTATACTGGGGGGACAGGGACGACTCCCATTAACCCCTGACTATACCGGGGATACGCTTATCACAATGCCTTTCTGGTCTGTGCTGAAGCAGGGCATTCTGGCAGCCAAGTGGCTTGACCTTTATTAGTGAGCCTGGTTACCCCCTCTCGGAACCACAGACTTAGAAATCGCCAGCTCATATACAGTTCATAAAATATATTTATATATATACCCTTATACACCATTTTAATAAAAAAATATCACAAAATTCTTCTAAGTCCCTCAGGAAGAGAGAAAGACGCGCACGTTCATTTTCAGAGCTCCTAGACCTTCCTATAAGAAGTTAGCCATAAAGTAGCTTCGAAAAACGCTTAGGTTAAGTTTCAGAGTTGCTTCTAATGTACCAAAGCTGGACTTAGACATAAATTCACTCTCACAACATTATGGCTGGTTGGAGACAGTCCGAACTACAAGTACCGGGTCCATGGTTCTGGGCGTATACTGGGGGGACGGGGACGACTCCCATTAACCCCTGACTATACCGGGGATTCGCTTATCACAATGCCTTTCTGGTCTGTGCTGAAGCAGGGCATTCTGGCAGCCAAGTGGCTTGACCTTTATTAGTGAGCCTGGTTACCCCCTCTCGGAACCACAGACTTAGAAATCGCCAGCTCATATACAGTGCATAAAATATATTTATATATATACCCTTATACACCATTTTAATAAAAAATATCACAAAATTCTTCTAAGTCCCTTGGGAAGAGTGAAAGACGCGCACATTCATTTTCAGAGCTCCTAGACCTTCCTATAAGAAGTTAGCCAAAAAGTAGCTTCGAAAAACGCTTAGGTTAAGTTTCAGAGTTGCTGCTAATGAACCAAAGCTGGAGTTAGACATAATTTCACTCTCACAACATTATGGCTGGTTGGAGACAGTCCGAACCACAAGTACCGGGTCCATGGTTCTGGGCGTATACTGGGGGGACGGGGACGACTCCCATTAACCCCTGACTATACCGGGGATACGCGTATCACAATGCCTTTCTGGTCTGTGCTGAAGCAGGGCATTCTGGCAGCCAAGTGGCTTGACCTTTATTAGTGAGCCTGGTTACCCCCTCTCGGAACCACAGACCTAGAAATCGCCAGCTCATATACAGTGCATAAAATATATTTATATATATACCCTTATACACCATTTTAATAAAAAATATCACAACATTCTTCTAAGTCCCTCGGGAAGAGTGAAAGACGCGCACGTTCATATTCAGAGCTCCTAGACCTTCCTATAAGAAGTTAGCCGAAAAGTAGCTTCGAAAAACGCTTAGGTTAAGTTTCAGAGTTGCTTCTAATGTACCAAAGCTGGACTTAGACATAATTTCACTCTCACAACATTATGGCTGGTTGGAGACAGTCCGAACCACAAGTACCGGGTCAATGGTTCTGGGCGTATACTGGGGGGACGGGGACGACTCCCATTAACCCCTGACTATACCGGGGATACGCGTATCACAATGCCTTACTGGTCTGTGCTGAAGCAGGGCATTCTGGCAGCCAAGTGGCTTGACCTTTATTAGTGAGCCTGGTTACCCCCTCTTGGAACCACAGACTTAGAAATCGCCAGCTCATATACAGTGCATACAATATATTTATATATATACCCTTATACACCATTTTAATAAAAAATATCACAAAATTCTTCTAAGTCCCTCGGGAAGAGTGAAAGACGCGCATGTTCATTTTCAGAGCTCCTAGACCTTCCTATAAGAAGTTAGCCGAAAAGTAGCTTCGATAAACGCTTAGGTTAAGTTTCAGAGTTGCTTCTAATGTACCAAAGCTGGACTTAGACATAATTTCACTCTCACAACATTATGGCTGGTTGGAGAGAGTCCGAACCACAAGTACCGGGTCCATGGTTCTGGGCGTATACTGGGGGGACAGGGACGACTCCCATTAACCCCTGACTATACCGGGGATACGCTTATCACAATGCCTTTCTGGCCTGTGCTGAAGCAGGGCATTCTGGCAGCCAAGTGGCTTGACCTTTATTAGTGAGCCTGGTTACCCCCTCTCGGAACCACAGACTTAGAAATCGCCAGCTCATATACAGTGCATAAAATATATTTATATATATACCCTTATACACCATTTTAATAAAAAAATATCACAAAATTCTTCTAAGTCCCTCAGGAAGAGAGAAAGACGCGCACGTTCATTTTCAGAGCTCCTAGACCTTCCTATAAGAAGTTAGCCATAAAGTAGCTTCGAAAAACGCTTAGGTTAAGTTTCAGAGTTGCTTCTAATGTACCAAAGCTGGACTTAGACATAATTTCACTCTCACAACTTTATGGCTGGTTGGAGACAGTCCGAACCACAAGTACCGGGTCCATGGTTCTGGGCGTATACTGGGGGGACGGGGACAACTCCCATTAACCCCTGACTATACCGGGGATTCGCTTATCACAATGCCTTTCTGGTCTGTGCTGAAGCAGGGCATTCTGGCAGCCAAGTGGCTTGACCTTTATTAGTGAGCCTGGTTACCCCCTCTCGGAACCACAGACCTAGAAATCGCCAGCTCATATACAGTGCATAAAATATATTTATATATATACCC
This sequence comes from Ascaphus truei, assembly GCF_040206685.1. Lineage (NCBI taxonomy): Eukaryota > Metazoa > Chordata > Amphibia > Anura > Ascaphidae > Ascaphus > Ascaphus truei. The sequence continues at coordinate 666,984 of NW_027454865.1, forward strand.
TTATACACCATTTTAATAAAAAATATCACAACATTCTTCTAAGTCCCTCGGGAAGAGTGAAAGACGCGCACGTTCATATTCAGAGATCCTAGACCTTCCTATAAGAAGTTAGCCGAAAAGTAGCTTCGAAAAACGCTTAGGTTAAGTTTCAGAGTTGCTTCTAATGTACCAAAGCTGGACTTAGACATAATTTCACTCTCACAACATTATGGCTGGTTGGAGACAGTCCGAACCACAAGTACCGGGTCAATGGTTCTGGGCGTATACTGGGTTGACGGGGACGACTCCCATTAACCCCTGACTATACCGGGGATACGCGTATCACAATGCCTTACTGGTCTGTGCTGAAGCAGGGCATTCTGGCAGCCAAGTGGCTTGACCTTTATTAGTGAGCCTGGTTACCCCCTCTCGGAACCACAGACTTAGAAATCGCCAGCTCATATACAGTGCATAAAATATATTTATATATATACCCTTATACACCATTTTAATAAAAAAATATCACAAAATTCTTCTAAGTCACTCAGGAAGAGTGAAAGATGCGCACGTTCATTTTCAGAGCTCCTAGACCTTCCTATAAGAAGTTAGCCATAAAGTAGCTTCGAAAAACGCTTAGGTTAAGTTTCAGAGTTGCTTCTAATGTACCAAAGCTGGACTTAGACATAATGTCACTCTCACAACATTATGGCTGGTTGGAGACAGTCCGAACCACAAGTACCGGGTCCATGGTTCTGGGCGTATACTGGGGGGACGGGGACAACTCCCATTAACCCCTGACTATACCGGGGATTCGCTTATCACAATGCCTTTCTGGTCTGTGCTGAAGCAGGGCATTCTGGCAGCCAAGTGGCTTGACCTTTATTAGTGAGCCTGGTTACCCCCTCTCGGAACCACAGACCTAGAAATCGCCAGCTCATATACAGTGCATAAAATATATTTATATATATACCCTTATACACCATTTTAATAAAAAATATCACAACATTCTTCTAAGTCCCTCGGGAAGAGTGAAAGACGCGCACGTTCATATTCAGAGATCCTAGACCTTCCTATAAGAAGTTAGCCGAAAAGTAGCTTCGAAAAACGCTTAGGTTAAGTTTCAGAGTTGCTTCTAATGTACCAAAGCTGGACTTAGACATAATTTCACTCTCACAACATTATGGCTGGTTGGAGACAGTCCGAACCACAAGTACCGGGTCAATGGTTCTGGGCGTATACTGGGTTGACGGGGACGACTCCCATTAACCCCTGACTATACCGGGGATACGCGTATCACAATGCCTTACTGGTCTGTGCTGAAGCAGGGCATTCTGGCAGCCAAGTGGCTTGACCTTTATTAGTGAGCCTGGTTACCCCCTCTCGGAACCACAGACTTAGAAATCGCCAGCTCATATACAGTGCATAAAATATATTTATATATATACCCTTATACACCATTTTAATAAAAAAATATCACAAAATTCTTCTAAGTCACTCAGGAAGAGTGAAAGATGCGCACGTTCATTTTCAGAGCTCCTAGACCTTCCTATAAGAAGTTAGCCATAAAGTAGCTTCGAAAAACGCTTAGGTTAAGTTTCAGAGTTGCTTCTAATGTACCAAAGCTGGACTTAGACATAATTTCACTCTCACAACATTATGGCTGGTTGGAGACAGTCCGAACCACAAGTACCGGGTCCATGGTTCTGGGCATATACTGGGGGGACGGGGACGACTCCCATTAACCCCTGACTATACCGGGGATTCGCTTATCACAATGCCTTTCTGGTCTGTGCTGAAGCAGGGCATTCTGGCAGCCATGTGGCTTGACCTTTATTAGTGAGCCTGGTTACCCCCTCTCGGAACCACAGACCTAGAAATCGCCAGCTCATATACAGTGCATAAAATATATTTATATATAAACCCTTATACACCATTTTAATAAAAAATATCACAACATTCTTCTAAGTCCCTCGGGAAGAGTGAAAGACGCGCACGTTCATATTCAGAGCTCCTAGACCTTCCTATAAGAAGTTAGCCATAAAGTAGCTTCGAAAAACGCTTAGGTTAAGTTTCAGAGTTGCTTCTAATGTACCAAAGCTGGACTTAGACATAATTTCACTCTCACAACTTTATGGCTGGTTGGAGACAGTCCGAACCACAAGTACCGGGTCCATGGTTCTGGGCGTATACTGGGGGGACGGGGACGACTCCCATTAACCCCTGACTATACCGGGGATTCGCTTATCACAATGCCTTTCTGGTCTGTGCTGAAGCAGGACATTCTGGCAGCCAAGTGGCTTGACCTTTATTAGTGAGCCTGGTTACCCCCTCTCGGAACCACAGACTTAGAAATCGCCACCTCTATTACAGTGCATAAAATATATTTATATATATACCCTTATACACCATTTTAATAAAAAATATCACAAAATTCTTCTAAGTCCCTCGGGAAGAGTGAAAGATGCGCACGTTCATTTTCAGAGCTCCTAGACCTTCCTATAAGAAGTTAGCCAAAAAGAAGCTTTGAAAAACGCTTAGGTTAAGTTTCAGAGTTGCTTCTAATGTACCGAAGCTGGACTTAGACATAATTTCACTCTCACAACATTATGGCTGGTTGGAGACAGTCCGAACCACAAGTACCGGGTCAATGGTTCTGGGCGTATACTGGGTTGACGGGGACGACTCCCATTAACCCCTGACTATACCGGGGATACGCGTATCACAATGCCTTACTGGTCTGTGCTGAAGCAGGGCATTCTGGCAGCCAAGTGGCTTGACCTTTATTAGTGAGCCTGGTTACCCCCTCTCGGAACCACAGACTTAGAAATCGCCAGCTCATATACAGTGCATAAAATATATTTATATATATACCCTTATACACCATTTTAATAAAAAAATATCACAAAATTCTTCTAAGTCACTCAGGAAGAGTGAAAGATGCGCACGTTCATTTTCAGAGCTCCTAGACCTTCCTATAAGAAGTTAGCCATAAAGTAGCTTCGAAAAACGCTTAGGTTAAGTTTCAGAGTTGCTTCTAATGTACCAAAGCTGGACTTAGACATAATGTCACTCTCACAACATTATGGCTGGTTGGAGACAGTCCGAACCACAAGTACCGGGTCCATGGTTCTGGGCGTATACTGGGGGGACGGGGACAACTCCCATTAACCCCTGACTATACCGGGGATTCGCTTATCACAATGCCTTTCTGGTCTGTGCTGAAGCAGGGCATTCTGGCAGCCAAGTGGCTTGACCTTTATTAGTGAGCCTGGTTACCCCCTCTCGGAACCACAGACCTAGAAATCGCCAGCTCATATACAGTGCATAAAATATATTTATATATATACCCTTATACACCATTTTAATAAAAAATATCACAACATTCTTCTAAGTCCCTCGGGAAGAGTGAAAGACGCGCACGTTCATATTCAGAGATCCTAGACCTTCCTATAAGAAGTTAGCCGAAAAGTAGCTTCGAAAAACGCTTAGGTTAAGTTTCAGAGTTGCTTCTAATGTACCAAAGCTGGACTTAGACATAATTTCACTCTCACAACATTATGGCTGGTTGGAGACAGTCCGAACCACAAGTACCGGGTCAATGGTTCTGGGCGTATACTGGGTTGACGGGGACGACTCCCATTAACCCCTGACTATACCGGGGATACGCGTATCACAATGCCTTACTGGTCTGTGCTGAAGCAGGGCATTCTGGCAGCCAAGTGGCTTGACCTTTATTAGTGAGCCTGGTTACCCCCTCTCGGAACCACAGACTTAGAAATCGCCAGCTCATATACAGTGCATAAAATATATTTATATATATACCCTTATACACCATTTTAATAAAAAAATATCACAAAATTCTTCTAAGTCACTCAGGAAGAGTGAAAGATGCGCACGTTCATTTTCAGAGCTCCTAGACCTTCCTATAAGAAGTTAGCCATAAAGTAGCTTCGAAAAACGCTTAGGTTAAGTTTCAGAGTTGCTTCTAATGTACCAAAGCTGGACTTAGACATAATTTCACTCTCACAACATTATGGCTGGTTGGAGACAGTCCGAACCACAAGTACCGGGTCCATGGTTCTGGGCATATACTGGGGGGACGGGGACGACTCCCATTAACCCCTGACTATACCGGGGATTCGCTTATCACAATGCCTTTCTGGTCTGTGCTGAAGCAGGGCATTCTGGCAGCCATGTGGCTTGACCTTTATTAGTGAGCCTGGTTACCCCCTCTCGGAACCACAGACCTAGAAATCGCCAGCTCATATACAGTGCATAAAATATATTTATATATAAACCCTTATACACCATTTTAATAAAAAATATCACAACATTCTTCTAAGTCCCTCGGGAAGAGTGAAAGACGCGCACGTTCATATTCAGAGCTCCTAGACCTTCCTATAAGAAGTTAGCCATAAAGTAGCTTCGAAAAACGCTTAGGTTAAGTTTCAGAGTTGCTTCTAATGTACCAAAGCTGGACTTAGACATAATTTCACTCTCACAACTTTATGGCTGGTTGGAGACAGTCCGAACCACAAGTACCGGGTCCATGGTTCTGGGCGTATACTGGGGGGACGGGGACGACTCCCATTAACCCCTGACTATACCGGGGATTCGCTTATCACAATGCCTTTCTGGTCTGTGCTGAAGCAGGACATTCTGGCAGCCAAGTGGCTTGACCTTTATTAGTGAGCCTGGTTACCCCCTCTCGGAACCACAGACTTAGAAATCGCCACCTCTATTACAGTGCATAAAATATATTTATATATATACCCTTATACACCATTTTAATAAAAAATATCACAAAATTCTTCTAAGTCCCTCGGGAAGAGTGAAAGATGCGCACGTTCATTTTCAGAGCTCCTAGACCTTCCTATAAGAAGTTAGCCAAAAAGAAGCTTTGAAAAACGCTTAGGTTAAGTTTCAGAGTTGCTTCTAATGTACCGAAGCTGGATTTAGACATAATTTCACTCTCACAACATTATGGCTGGTTGGAGACAGTCCGAACTACAAGTACCGGGTCCATGGTTCTGGGCGTATACTGGGGGGACGGGGACGACTCCCATTAACCCCTGACTATACCGGGGATTCGCTTATCACAATGCCTTTCTGGTCTGTGCTGAAACAGGGCATTCTGGCAGCCAAGTGGCTTGACCTTTATTAGTGAGCCTGGTTACCCCCTCTCGGAACCACAGACCTAGAAATCGCCAGCTCATATACAGTGCATAAAATATATTTATATATATACCCTTATACACCATTTTAATAAAAAATATCACAACATTCTTCTAAGTCCCTCGGGAAGAGTGACAGACGCGCACGTTCATATTCAGAGATCCTAGACCTTCCTATAAGAAGTTAGCCGAAAAGTAGCTTCGAAAAACGCTTAGGTTAAGTTTCAGAGTTGCTTCTAATGTACCAAAGCTGGACTTAGACATAATTTCACTCTCACAACATTATGGCTGGTTGGAGACAGTCCGAACCACAAGTACCGGGTCAATGGTTCTGGGCGTATACTGGGGGGACGGGGACAACTCCCATTAACCCCTGACTATACCGGGGATACGCGTATCACAATGCCTTACTGGTCTGTGCTGAAGCAGGGCATTCTGGCAGCCAAGTGGCTTGACCTTTATTAGTGAGCCTGGTTACCCCCTCTCGGAACCACAGACTTAGAAATCGCCAGCTCATATACAGTGCATAAAATATATTAATATATATACCCTTATACACCATTTTAATAAAAAAATATCACAAAATTCTTCTAAGTCACTCAGGAAGAGTGAAAGATGCGCACGTTCATTTTCAGAGCTCCTAGACCTTCCTATAAGAAGTTAGCCATAAAGTAGCTTCGAAAAACGCTTAGGTTAAGTTTCAGAATTGCTTCTAATGTACCAAAGCTGGACTTAGACATAATTTCACTCTCACAACATTATGGCTGGTTGGAGACAGTCCGAACCACAAGTACCGGGTCCATGGTTCTGGGCGTATACTGGGGGGACGGGGACGACTCCCATTAACCCCTGACTATACCGGGGATTCGCTTATCACAATGCCTTTCTGGTCTGTGCTGAAGCAGGGCATTCTGGCAGCCAAGTGGCTTGACCTTTATTAGTGAGCCTGGTTACCCCCTCTCGGAACCACAGACCTAGAAATCGCCAGCTCATATACAGTGCATAAAATATATTTATATATAAACCCTTATACACCATTTTAATAAAAAATATCACAACATTCTTCTAAGTCCCTCGGGAAGAGTGAAAGACGCGCACGTTCATATTCAGAGCTCCTAGACATTCCTATAAGAAGTTAGCCAAAAAGTAGCTTCGAAAAACGCTTAGGTTAAGTTTCAGAGTTGCTTCTAATGTACCAAAGCTGGACTTAGACATAATTTCACTCTCACAACTTTATGGCTGGTTGGAGACAGTCCGAACCACAAGTACCGGGTCCATGGTTCTGGGCATATACTGGGGGGACGGGGACGACTCCCATTAACCCCTGACTATACCGGGGATACGCGTCTCACAATGCCTTACTGGTCTGTGCTGAAGCAGGGCATTCTGGCAGCCAATTGGCTTGACCTTTATTAGTGAGCCTGGTTACCCCCTCTCGAAACCACAGACTTAGAAATCGCCAGCTCATATACAGTGCATAAAATATATTTATATATATACCCTTATACACCATTTTAATAAAAAAATATCACAAAATTCTTCTAAGTCCCTCAGGAAGAGTGAAAGACGCGCACGTTCATTTTCAGAGCTCCTAGACCTTCCTATAAGAAGTTAGCCATAAAGTAGCTTCGAAAAATGCTTAGGTTAAGTTTCAGAGTTGCTTCTAATGTACCAAAGCTGGATTTAGACATAATTTCACTCTCACAACTTTATGGCTGGTTGGAGACAGTCCGAACCACAAGTACCGGGTCCATGGTTCTGGGCGTATACTGGGGGGACGGGGACAACTCCCATTAACCCCTTACTATACCGGGGATTCGCTTATCACAATGCCTTTCTGGTCTGTGCTGAAGCAGGGCATTCTGGCAGCCAAGTGGCTTGACCTTTATTAGTGAGCCTGGTTACCCCCTCTCGGAACCACAGACTTAGAAATCGCCAGCTCATATACAGTGCATAAAATATATTTATATATGTACCCTTATACACCATTTTAATAAAAAATATCACAAAATTCTTCTAAGTCCCTCGGGAAGAGTGAAAGACGCGCACGTTCATTTTAAGAGCTCCTAGACCTTCCTATAAGAAGTTAGCTGAAAAGTAGCTTCGATAAACGCTTAGGTTAAGTTTCAGAGTTGCTTCTAATGTACCAAAGCTGGACTTAGACATAATTTCACTCTCACAACATTATGGCTGGTTGGAGACAGTCCGAACCACAAGTACCGGGTCAATGGTTCTGGGCGTATACTGGGGGGACGGGGACGACTCCCATTAACCCCTGACTATACCGGGGATACGCGTATCACAATGCCTTACTGGTCTGTGCTGAAGCAGGGCATTCTGGCAGCCAAGTGGCTTGACCTTTATTAGTGAGCCTGGTTACCCCCTCTCGAAACCACAGACTTAGAAATCGCCAGCTCATATACAGTGCATAAAATATATTTATATATATACCCTTATACACCATTTTAATAAAATAATATCACAAAATTCTTCTAAGTCACTCAGGAAGAGTGAAAGACGCGCACGTTCATTTTCAGAGCTCCTAGACCTTCCTATAAGAAGTTAGCCATAAAGTAGCTTCGAAAAACGCTTAGGTTAAGTTTCAGAGTTGCTTCTAATGTACCAAAGCTGGACTTAGACATAATTTCACTCTCACAACATTATGGCTGGTTGGAGACAGTCCGAACCACAAGTACCGGGTCCATGGTTCTGGGCGTATACTGGGGGGACGGGGACGACTCCCATTAACCCCTTACTATACCGGGGATTCGCTTATCACAATGCCTTTCTGGTCTGTGCTGAAGCAGGGCATTCTGGCAGCCAAGTGGCTTGACCTTTATTAGTGAGCCTGGTTACCCCCTCTCGGAACCACAGACTTAGAAATCGCCAGCTCATATACAGTGCATAAAATATATTTATATATATACCCTTATACACCATTTTAATAAAAAATATCACAAAATTCTTCTAAGTCCCTCGGGAAGAGTGAAAGACGCGCACGTTCATTTTAAGAGCTCCTAGACCTTCCTATAAGAAGTTAGCCAAAAAGAAGCTTTGAAAAACGCTTAGGTTAAGTTTCAGAGTTGCTTCTAATGTACCGAAGCTGGACTTAGACATACAGTAATTTCACTCTCACAACATTATGGCTGGTTGGAGACAGTCCGAACTACAAGTACCGGGTCCATGGTTCTGGGCGTATACTGGGGGGACGGGGACGACTCCCATTAACCCCTGACTATACCGGGGATTCGCTTATCACAATGCCTTACTGGTCTGTGCTGAAGCAGGGCATTCTGGCAGCCAAGTGGCTTGACCTTTATTAGTGAGCCTGGTTACCCCCTCTCGGAACCACAGACTTAGAAATCGCCAGCTCTATTACAGTGCATACAATATATTTATATATATACCCTTATACACCATTTTAATAAAAAATATCACAAAATTCTTCTAAGTCCCTCGGGAAAAGTGAAAGACGCGCATGTTCATTTTCAGAGCTCCTAGACCTTCCTATAAGAAGTTAGCCGAAAAGTAGCTTCGATAAACGCTTAGGTTAAGTTTCAGAGTTGCTTCTAATGTACCAAAGCTGGACTTAGACATAATTTCACTCTCACAACATTATGGCTGGTTGGAGACAGTCCGAACCACAAGTACCGGGTCCATGGTTCTGGGCGTATACTGGGGGGACGGGGACGACTCCCATTAACCCCTGACTATACCGGGGATACGCGTATCACAATGCCTTACTGGTCTGTGCTGAAGCAGGGCATTCTGGCAGCCAAGTGGCTTGACCTTTATTAGAAAGCCTGGTTACCCCCTCTCGGAACCACAGACTTAGAAATCGCCAGCTCATATACAGTGCATAAAATATATTTATATATATACCCTTATACACCATTTTAATAAAAAATATCACAAAATTCTTCTAAGTCCCTCGGGAAAAGTGAAAGACGCGCATGTTCATTTTCAGAGCTCCTAGACCTACCAATAAGAAGTTAGCCAAAAAGTAGCTTCGATAAACGCTTAGGTTAAGTTTCAGAGTTGCTTCTAATGTACCAAAGCTGGACTTAGACATAATTTCACTCTCACAACTTTATGGCTGGTTGGAGACAGTCCGAACCACAAGTACTGGGTCCATGGTTCTGGGCGTATACTGGGGGGACGGGGACGACTCCCATTAACCCCTTACTATACCGGGGATTCGCTTATCACAATGCCTTTCTGGTCTGTGCTGAAGCAGGGCATTCTGGCAGCCAAGTGGCTTGACCTTTATTAGTGAGCCTGGTTACCCCCTCTCGGAAACACAGACTTAGAAATCGCCAGCTCATATACAGTGCATAAAATATATTTATATATATACCCTTATACACCATTTTAATAAAAAATATCACAAAATTCTTCTAAGTCCCTCGGGAAGAGTGAAAGACGCGCACGTTCATTTTAAGAGCTCCTAGACCTTCCTATAAGAAGTTAGCCGAAAAGTAGCTTCGATAAACGCTTAGGTTAAGTTTCAGAGTTGCTTCTAATGTACCAAAGCTGGACTTAGACATAATTTCACTCTCACAACATTATGGCTGGTTGGAGACAGTCCGAACCACAAGTACCGGGTCCATGGTTCTGGGCGTATACTGGGGGGACGGGGACGACTCCCATTAACCCCTGACTATACCGGGGATACGCGTATCACAATGCCTTACTGGTCTGTGCTGAAGCAGGGCATTCTGGCAGCCAAGTGGCTTGACCTTTATTAGTGAGCCTGGTTACCCCCTCTCGGAACCACAGACTTAGAAATCGCCAGCTCATATACAGTGCATAAAATATATTTATATATATACCCTTATACACCATTTTAATAAAAAATATCACTAAATTCTTCTAAGTCCCTCGGGAAAAGTGAAAGACGCGCATGTTCATTTTCAGAGCTCCTAGACCTACCAATAAGAAGTTAGCCAAAAAGTAGCTTCGATAAACGCTTAGGTTAAGTTTCAGAGTTGCTTCTAATGTACCAAAGCTGGACTTAGACATAATTTCACTCTCACAACATTATGGCTGGTTGGAGACAGTCCGAACCACAAGTACCGGGTCCATGGTTCTGGGCGTATACTGGGGGGACGGGGACGACTCCCATTAACCAAGTGGCTTGACCTTTATTAGTGAGCCTGGTTACCCCCTCTCGGAACCACAGACTTAGAAATCGCCAGCTCATATACAGTGCATAAAATATATTTATATATATACCCTTATACACCATTTTAATAAAAAATATCACAAAATTCTTCTAAGTCCCTCGGGAAGAGTGAAAGACACGCACGTTCATTTTCAGAGCTCCTAGACCTTCCTATAAGAAATTAGCCAAAAAGTAGCCGAGGGAGCCCTGGTGTCCCGCGATCGCGATACAGCGGCAGGGGGTTCCGGGGGACCCGGCGGACCCGGCAGCGGTTGGGAGAGCGCCCCGATCGGAGGGCGCTCTTCCGCTGCTTCGGCGCGCGCCCGTCACTCTCGGGCACGCGCCAGGCTACTGCTGCGGCCAAGAACGGGCAAATGCTCGAATAAACTTGGCCGCAGCAGTATACCCTTATACACCATTTTAATAAAAAATATCACAAAATTCTTCTAAGTCCCTCGGGAAGAGTGAAAGACGCGCACGTTCATTTTCAGAGCTCCTAGACCTTCCTATAAGAAGTTAGCCAAAAAGAAGCTTCGAAAAACGCTTAGGTTAAGTTTCAGAGTTGCTTCTAATGTACCGAAGCTGGACTTAGACATAATTTCACTCTCACAACATTATGGCTGGTTGGAGACAGTCCGAACCACAAGTACTGGGTCCATGGTTCTGGGCGTATACTGGGGGGACGGGGAAGACTCCCATTAACCCCTGACTATACCGGGGATACGCGTATCACAATGCCTTACTGGTCTGTGCTGAAGCAGGGCATTCTGGCAGCCAATTGGCTTGACCTTTATTAGTGAGCCTGGTTACCCCCTCTCGGAACCACAGACTTAGAAATCGCCAGCTCATATACAGTGCATAAAATATATTTATATATATACCCTTATACACCATTTTAATAAAAAATATCACAAAATTCTTCCAAGTCCTTCGGGAAGAGTGAAAGACGCGCATGTTCATTTTCAGAGCTCCTAGACCTACCTATAAGAAGTTAGCCAAAAAGTAGCTTCGATAAACGCTTAGGTTAAGTTTCAGAGTTGCTTCTAATGTACCAAAGCTGGACTTCGACATAATTTCACTCTCACAACATTATGGCTGGTTGGAGACAGTCTGAACTACAAGTACCGGGTCCATGGTTCTGGGCGTATACTGGGGGGACGGGGACGACTCCCATTAACCCCGGACTATACCGGGGATACGCGTATCACAATGCCTTACTGGTCTGTGCTGAAGCAGGGCATTCTGGCAGCCAAGTGGCTTGACCTTTATTAGTGAGCCTGGTTACCCCCTCTCGGAACCACAGACTTAGAAATCGCCAGCTCATATACAGTGCATAAAATATATTTATATATACACTGGCGACACACTTTATTCGAGCTCGGCTAGTCCCACGAATTCGGGTATACCCGGGTGTATTGAGGTTTGTGACTGTTTTCTGCCCGAGTGCATTGAGTTATTTTCCAGGCAGGGATTGAAGCATTTTATTCCCGCTGGCTGCAATACTGCACAGTATATATATATATACTGCATTACAATTCATGAATTTATGCCATCTGGTAGACACGCAAAGCATTGCAGCCTATTAAATCCTAATCATTATCATTTAACAGATCAGCCGCCCGTCAGCCAGGCATGAACCCAGGCTGGGAAGGCAAACGCAACGGGGCTTGTCAGAGGTGAGGAGTGGCGCATACCAGGTATCTGCCAGGTACATACTGGGTATTTGCTCGAATAAAGTGTGTCGGTGCAGTATACCCTTATACACCATTTTAATAAAAAATATCACAACATTCTTCTAAGTCCCTCGGGAAAAGTGAAAGACGCGCATGTTCATTTTCAGAGCTCCTAGACCTTCCTATAAGAAGTTAGCCAAAAAGTAGCTTCGATAAACGCTTAGGTTAAGTTTCAGAGTTGCTTCTAATGTACCGAAGCTGGACTTAGACATAATTTCACTCTCACAACATTATGGCTGGATGGAGACAGTCCGAACCACAAGTACCGGGTCCATGGTTCTGGGCGTATACTGGGGGGACGGGGACGACTCCCATTAACCCCTGACTATACTGTGGATACGCATATCACAATGCCTTACTGGTCTGTGCTGAAGCAGGGCATTCTGGCAGCCAAGTGGCTTGACCTTTATTAGTGAGCCTGGTTACCCCCTCTCGGAACCACAGACTTAGAAATCGCCAGCTCATATACAGTGCATAAAATATATTTATATATATACCCTTATACACCATTTTAATAAAAAATATCACAAAATTCTTCTAAGTCCCTTGGGAAGAGTGAAAGACGCGCACGTTCATTTTCAGAGCTCCTAGACCTTCCTATGTATGTATGTATGTATGTCTTTATTTGTATAGCGCCATAAAATGTACATAGCGCTTCACAGTAGTAATACATGTCATCTAAATAGCAAATATAAATAACACATCATGGGAATAAGTGCTTCAGACATACTGTAAAAGTAACATTAAGGAAGGAGTCCCTGCTCCGAGGAGCTTACAATCTAATTGGTAGGTAGGGAGAACGTACAGAGACAGTAGGAGGGAATACTAGTAAGTGCGTCTGCAGGAGGCCAAGCTTTGTGTCATGTGTCCATGAGTATCCAGTGCTACTCATATGCTTCTTTAAGCAGATGTGTCTTAAGGTGGGTCTTAAAGGTGGATAGCGAGGGGGCTAGTCGGGTATTGAGGGGAAGAGCATTCCAGAGGTGTGGGGCAGAAAGTGAGAAAGGTTTAAGGCGGGAGAGAGCTTTAGATACAAAGGGGGTAGAAAGAAGACATCCTTGAGAAGAACGCAAGAGTCGTGATGGTGCATAGCGAGAAATTAGGGCTGAGATGTAATGAGGGGCAGAAGAATGTAAAGCTTTAAAAGTGAGCAGTAGAATTGAGTGTGAGATACGCGATTTAATCGGAAGCCAGGAGAGTGATTTCAGCAGGGGAGACGCTGAGACAGATTTAGGAAAGAGTAGAGTGATTCTGGCAGCAGTGTTTAGGATAGATTGTAGGGGAGACAGGTGAGAGGTAGGAAGGCCGGACAGCAGGAGGTTGCAGTAATCGAGACGTGAGAGAATGAGGGCCTGAGTCAGAGTTTTAGCAGTTGAGTAACAGAGGAAAGGGCGTATCTTTGTGATATTGCGGAGGAAAAAGCGACAAGTTTTAGAAACGTTTTGAATATGAGAGGAGAATGAGAGAGAGGAATCAAGTGTGACCCCTAGGCAGCGTGCTTGGGCTACTGGGTGAATGATCGTATTTCCAATAGCAATGTGGAAGGATGTAGTAGGGCCAGGTTTGGGAGGTAGTATAAGGAGCTCTGTTTTTGCCATGTTAAGTTTCAGTCGGCGGATGGCCATCCAGGATGATATTCCAGAGAGGCATTCAGAAACTTTGGTCTGTATAGCAGGTGTAAGGTCAGGGGTTGAAAGGTAAATTTGTGTGTCGTCAGCATAGAGGTGATATTTAAACCCAAAAGATGTGATTAGGTCACCTAGAGAGAGTGTGTAGAGAGAAAAGAGAAGGGGTCCCAGGACAGAGCCCTGGGGTACCCCCACAGAGAGATCAATAGAGGAGGAGGAGGTGTTAGCAAAAGAGACACTGAAGGTACGATGGGAGAGGTAAGAGGAGATCCAGGATAAAGCTTTGTTCCGAATACCAAGAGTATGGAGAATGTGAAGGAGAAGAGGGTGGTCCACGGTGTCGAATGCTGCAGAGAGGTCGAGTAATATGAGCAGAGTGTAATGACCTCTGTCTTTGGCAGCGTGGAGGTCGTCAGTTATTTTAGTGAGGGCTGTTTCAGTAGAGTGAGCAGTGCGGAAGCCAGATTGTAGAGGGTCTAGTACAGAATAGGTGTTGAGAAAGTGTAGCAATCGAGAGAATACAAGACGTTCAAGGAGTTTGGAGGCAAAAGGCAGGAGGGAGACAGGTCGATAGTTAGAAGGACAGGTAGGGTCAAGCTTGCTGTTTTTGAGTAATGGTATAACGGTTGCATGCTTGAAGGATGAAGGAAAGGTACCAGAGTAGAGGGAAGAGTTAAAGATCTGTGTGAGCATAGGGATTATAGAAGGAGCAAGAGGTTTTAGGAGATGGGAGGGAATGGGGTCAAGTGGGCAAGTGGTAGAGGGCGAAGAGGAGATCAGCAGTGATACATCCTCCTCCGAGATAGCAGGAAAAGAGTCAAGAAAGACAGGAGGAGAGTTGGGAAGCATTGTGGGATGGGAGGAGGCAACAGATGGGATGTTCTGCCGTATGAACTCCACCTTTTTCTTAAAAAAGTCAGCAAAGTCCTGAGGTGAGATGGATGAAGAAGAGGAGGCAGCTGAGGGTGGTCTGAGTAGAGAGTCAAAGACAGAAAAGAGACGGCGTGGGTTAGACTTGTGTGTGTTGATTAGTGATGAAAAGTAGGTTTGTTTAGCCTGAAAGAGGGCAGAGTTGAAACAGGATAGCATAAATTTGTAGTGACTGAAGTCTGCGAGCGTATGAGATTTCCTCCAGAGGCGTTCAGAGGAACGAGTGGAGGAACGCAGCATGCGTGTGTGGGAGTTTAGCCAGGGTCTGGGGTTAGAAGGGCGAGGACGGCAGAGAGAAAGTGGGGCATGAAGATCAAGAGAGGAAGATAAGGCAGAGTTGTAGTTCCTGACCAGGTTGTCAGGGTCTGAAGTGGAACTGAGAGAGGAGAGGGAGGAGCGTAAAGTGGAATCAAGAGCTGGTAGGTTAATAGAGTGCAGGTTTCTGCAAAAACGAGGGCGAGATGGAGATGGAGAGAAGCGAGAGAGAGAAAATGAGATGAGGTGATGGTCAGAGAGAGGAAAAGGGGAAATGGAGAAGTCGGAGAGAGAGAAGTTTTTAGTGAAAACCAGGTCTAAGTAGTGGCCATCCTTGTGGGTGCTGGCTGCAGTCCACTGTTGAAGGCCAAAAGAAGAGGTTAGAGAAAGAAAGCGGGAAGCCCAAGGGAGAGAGGGGTCATCAATGTGGCAATTGAAGTCCCCAAGGAGAAGAACAGGGGAGTCTGAGGAGAGAAAGAAAGAGAGCCAGGATTCAAAGTGAGAGAGAAAGGCAGAAGGGGGATGAGTAGAGGAAGGTGGGCGATAGATGCCCGCCACATGGACTGGGAGAGCAGAGAAGATCTGGACTGTGTGAGCCTCGAAGGAGGGAAAAGCAAGAGAGGGGGGAATAGAAACTGTTCTGTAACGGCAGAGAGAGGAGAGCAGGAGCCCCACGCCTCCACCCCTGCCATCAGGGCGTGGAGTGTGGGAGAAGGAAAGGCCACCGTAGGAGAGGGCAGCTTCCAGAGCAGAGTCAGACTGAGTGAGCCAGGTCTCAGTTATAGCAAAGAGAAGCAGGGAGTGAGAGAGAAAGAAGTCATGCACAGAGAGGAACTTGTTAGAGAGGGAGCGAGCATTCCAAAGTGCACAGGAGAAAGGGAGAGAGGAGGGAGGGTGGCAGGGGATGGGTATGAGGTTAGAGGGGTTGACACCAGAAGGAGTAGAAGTTGCATGTGGAAGGCGAGGACGAGAGCAAGTAGAAATAAGGCAGGGACCAGGATTGGGAGAGATATCCCCAGAAGCAAGGAGGAGAAGCATGGACAGAAAGAGAATGTGTGAGGATGATTTGTAGGGGTGTGTTTTAGTGCAGGCGGCATAACTGTGTGGTGACAGAGGGCGCAGGTAAGAGAGGAGTTCATGTGAACTGAGAAGTGGTGAAGTAAGGAGAGATGGCGAAATATGAATAGAGTTAGAGACATGAGGCTGGTGGAAGGAAGTGCATAATTTGAAAATAAGTGAGGTTACAGTAAATATAAAAAGTAAAGGTGGCATCACAGCAATAGTAATGTGTTGAGATGTGCAGAGTGGGATGATAACCTCCTTTCCAGCGTAGTTCAAATGCAGGAATCAGAAGCAGTAGAGTGTGTCCACTTTTTCCACTTCTTTTTGAACTTCCTTTTTTAAACTTCCACTACTTGAAAGATTTCTACTTAAAAGCATTTCTGCTTAAGAGCAAAGGCTGCTAGCAGCAATGGCTGTTGTAAGTTTACTTATATACATGTAGAAAGTCACCTGGTTGGTACAACAAACTTAATTAGCACATGTGAGCGTAGTTAAACCAAATTGTTTTTCAAAGGTGGGTGTTGTCTTGCACAAGTGTGAAAGATGAATTACATTAAGGCAATAGGGGGATGATTTCTACACAGACAATTTGAGATGTTTTACCTAAATTGAAGTAAAATTAGCTAAATAGACAGCAGGGTATGAGGATTGCAGGGTATGAGGATTCCTATAAGAAGTTAGCCAAAAAGTAGCTTCGAAAAACGCTTAGGTTAAGTTTCAGAGTTGCTGCTAATGTACCAAAGCTGGAGTTAGACATAATTTCACTCTCACAACATTATGGCTGGTTGGAGACAGTCCGAACCACAAGTACCGGGTCCATGGTTCTGGGCGTATACTGGGGGGACGGGGACGACTCCAATTAACCCCTGACTATACCGGGGATTCGCTTATCACAATGCCTTTCTGGTCTGTGCTGAAGCAGGGCATTCTGGCAGCCAAGTGGCTTGACCTTTATTAGTGAGCCTGGTTACCCCCTCTCGGAACCACAGATTTAGAAATCGCCAGCTCTATTACAGTGCATAAAATATATTTAAATATATACCCTTATACACCATTTTAATAAAAAATATCACAAAATTCTTCTAAGTCCCTTGGGAAGAGTGAAAGACGCGCACGTTCATTTTCAGAGCTCCTAGACCTTCCTATAAGAAGTTAGCCGAAAAGTAGCTTCGAAAAACGCTTAGGTTAAGTTTCAGAGTTGCTTCTAATGTACCAAAGCTGGACTTAGACATAATTTCACTCTCACAACATTATGGCTGGTTGGAGACAGTCCGAACCACAAGTACTGGGTCCATGGTTCTGGGCGTATACTGGGGGGACGGGGACGACTCCCATTAACCCCTGACTATACCGGGGATACGCGTATCACAATGCCTTACTGGTCTGTGCTGAAGCAGGGCATTCTGGCAGCCAATTGGCTTGACCTTTATTAGTGAGCATGGTTACCCCCTCTCGGAACCACAGACTTAGAAATCGCCAGCTCATATACAGTGCATAAAATATATTTATATATATACCCTTATACACCATTTTAATAACAAATATCACAAAATTCTTCCAAGTCCTTCGGGAAGAGTGAAAGACGCGCACGTTCATTTTCAGAGCTCCTAGACCTTCCTATAAGAAGTTAGCCAAAAAGTAGCTTCGAAAAATGCTTAGGTTAAGTTTCAGAGTTGCTTCTAATGTACCGAAGCTGGACTTAGACATAATTTCACTCTCACAACATTATGGCTGGTTGGAGACAGTCCGAACCACAAGTACTGGGTCCATGGTTCTGGGCGTATACTGGGGGGACGGGGACGACTCCCATTAACCCCTGACTATACCGGGGATACGCGTATCACAATGCCTTACTGGTCTGTGCTGAAGCAGGGCATTCTGGCAGCCAATTGGCTTGACCTTTATTAGTGAGCCTGGTTACCCCCTCTCGGAACCACAGACTTAGAAATCGCCAGCTCTATTACAGTGCATAAAATATATTTAAATATATACCCTTATACACCATTTTAATAAAAAATATCACAAAATTCTTCTAAGTCCCTCGGGAAGAGTGAAAGACGCGCACGTTCATTTTCAGAGCTCCTAGACCTTCCTATAAGAAGTTATCCAAAAAGAAGCTTCGAAAAACGCTTAGGTTAAGTTTCAGAGTTGCTTCTAATGTACCGAAGCTGGACTTAGACATAATTTCACTCTCACAACATTATGGCTGGTTGGAGACAGTCCGAACCACAAGTACTGTGTCCATGGTTCTGGGCGTATACTGGGGGGACGGGGACGACTCCCATTAACCCCTGACTATACCGGGGATACGCGTATCACAATGCCTTACTGGTCTGTGCTGAAGCAGGGCATTCTGGCAGCCAATTGGCTTGACCTTTATTAGTGAGCCTGGTTACCCCCTCTCGGAACCACAGACTTAGAAATCGCCAGCTCATATACAGTGCATACAATATATTTATATACAGTAGCGACATCTTTTATTCGAGTAAATGCCGGCGGCATGACGGGATCTACCCCAGCTGCCGCCAGTCAGAAACGCGCGCCGCCGCGTTTCCCCCACGCACCCCCCCTCCACATCGCGCGCAATTACCCCCCCAAAGACACCCCGAACCCGGCTTCTACTCTGCCCCTCTGCTTCCCCGCACCCCCGCTTACCTAGATTTGAACTCCAGGGGTGTCGGGGAAGCCTGGGGAAGCCGGGGAAGACGGGGAAGCCGGGCGCGCTTGTGACCGTGACGTCACAGTGCGCCGCCACGCGCCGCGGCTACCCGCTTCCCAGCCTCATTCAGCCAGCGGCATTTGCTCGAATAAGAGCTGCCGCTGCTGTATATACCCTTATACACCATTTTAATAACAAATATCACAAAATTCTTCTAAGTCCCTCGGGAAGAGTAAAAGACGCGCATGTTCATTTTCAGAGCTCCTAGACCTTCCTATAAGAAGTTAGCCGAAAAGTAGCTTCGATAAACGCTTAGGTTAAGTTTCAGAGTTGCTTCTAATGTACCAAAGCTGGACTTAGACATAATTTCACTCTCACAACATTATGGCTGGTTGGAGAGAGTCCTAACCACAAGTACCGGGTCCATGGTTCTGGGCGTATACTGGGGGGACAGGGACGACTCCCATTAACCCCTGACTATACCGGGGATACGCTTATCACAATGCCTTTCTGGTCTGTGCTGAAGCAGGGCATTCTGGCAGCCAAGTGGCTTGACCTTTATTAGTGAGCCTGGTTACCCCCTCTCGGAACCACAGACTTAGAAATCGCCAGCTCATATACAGTGCATAAAATATATTTATATATATACCCTTATACACCATTTTAATAAAAAAATATCACAAAATTCTTCTAAGTCCCTCAGGAAGAGAGAAAGACGCGCACGTTCATTTTCAGAGCTCCTAGACCTTCCTATAAGAAGTTAGCCATAAAGTAGCTTCGAAAAACGCTTAGGATAAGTTTCAGAGTTGCTTCTAATGTACCAAAGCTGGACTTAGACATAATTTCACTCTCACAACTTTATGGCTGGTTGGAGACAGTCCGAACCTCAAGTACTGGGTCCATGGTTCTGGGCGTATACTGGGGGGACGGGGACGACTCCCATTAACCCCTGACTATACCGGGGATTCGCTTATCACAATGCCTTTCTGGTCTGTGCTGAAGCAGGACATTCTGGCAGCCAAGTGGCTTGACCTTTATTAGTGAGCCTGGTTACCCCCTCTCGGAACCACAGACCTAGAAATCGCCAGCTCATATACAGTGCATAAAATATATTTATATATATACCCTTATACACCATTTTAATAAAAAATATCACAACATTCTTCTAAGTCCCTCGGGAAGAGTGAAAGACGCGCACGTTCATATTCAGAGATCCTAGACCTTCCTATAAGAAGTTAGCCGAAAAGTAGCTTCGAAAAATGCTTAGGTTAAGTTTTAGAGTTGCTTCTAATGTACCAAAGCTGGACTTAGACATAATTTCACTCTCACAACATTATGGCTGGTTGGAGACAGTCCGAACCACAAGTACCGGGTCAATGGTTCTGGGCGTATACTGGGGGGACGGGGACGACTCCCATTAACCCCTGACTATACCGGGGATACGCGTATCACAATGCCTTACTGGTCTGTGCTGAAGCAGGGCATTCTGGCAGCCAAGTGGCTTGACCTTTATTAGTGAGCCTGGTTACCCCCTCTCGGAACCACAGACTTAGAAATCGCCAGCTCATATACAGTGCATAAAATATATTTATATATATACCCTTATACACCATTTTAATAAAAAAATATCACAAAATTCTTCTAAGTCACTCAGGAAGAGTGAAAGATGCGCACGTTCATTTTCAGAGCTCCTAGACCTTCCTATAAGAAGTTAGCCATAAAGTAGCTTCGAAAAACGCTTAGGTTAAGTTTCAGAGTTGCTTCTAATGTACCAAAGCTGGACTTAGACATAATTTCACTCTCACAACATTATGGCTGGTTGGAGAGAGTCCGAACCACAAGTACCGGGTCCATGGTTCTGGGCATATACTGGGGGGACGGGGACGACTCCCATTAACCCCTGACTATACCAGGGATTCGCTTATCACAATGCCTTACTGGTCTGTGCTGAAGCAGGGCATTCTGGCAGCCAAGTGGCTTGACCTTTATTAGTGAGCCTGGTTACCCCCTCTCGGAACCACAGACTTAGAAATCGCCAGCTCTATTACAGTGCATACAATATATTTATATATATACCCTTATACACCATTTTAATAAAAAATATCACAAAATTCTTCTAAGTCCCTCGGGAAAAGTGAAAGACGCGCATGTTCATTTTCAGAGCTCCTAGACCTTCCTATAAGAAGTTAGCCGAAAAGTAGCTTCGATAAACGCTTAGGTTAAGTTTCAGAGTTGCTTCTAATGCACCAAAGCTGGACTTAGACATAATTTCACTCTCACAACATTATGGCTGGTTGGAGACTGTCCGAACCACAAGTACCGGGTCCATGGTTCTGGGCGTATACTGGGGGGACGGGGACGACTCCCATTAACCCCTGTCTATACCGGGGATACGCGTATCACAATGCCTTACTGGTCTGTGCTGAAGCAGGGCATTCTGGCAGCCAAGTGGCTTGACCTTTATTAGTGAGCCTGGTTACCCCCTCTCGGAACCACAGACTTAGAAATCGCCAGCTCATATACAGTGCATAAAATATATTTATATATATACCCTTATACACCATTTTAATAAAAAATATCACAAAATTCTTCTAAGTCCCTCGGGAAGAGTGAAAGACGCGCACGTTCATTTTCAGAGCTCCTAGACCTTCCTATAAGAAGTTAGCCAAAAAGAAGCTTCGAAAAACGCTTAGGTTAAGTTTCAGAGTTGCTTCTAATGTACCGAAGCTGGACTTAGACATAATTTCACTCTCACAACATTATGGCTGGTTGGAGACAGTCCGAACCACAAGTACTGGGTCCATGGTTCTGGGCATATACTGGGGGGACGGGGACGACTCCCATTAACCCCTGACTATACCGGGGATACGCGTATCACAATGCCTTACTGGTCTGTGCTGAAGCAGGGCATTCTGGCAGCCAATTGGCTTGACCTTTATTAGTGAGCCTGGTTACCCCCTCTCGGAACCACAGACTTAGAAATCGCCAGCTCATATACAGTGCATAAAATATATTTATATATATACACTTATACACCATTTTAATAAAAAATATCACAAAATTCTTCCAAGTCCTTCGGGAAGAGTGAAAGACGCGCATGTTCATTTTCAGAGCTCCTAGACCTTCCTATAAGAAGTTAGCCAAAAAGTAGCTTCGAAAAATGCTTAGGTTAAGTTTCAGAGTTGCTTCTAATGTACCAAAGCTGGACTTCGACATAATTTCACTCTCACAACATTATGGCTGGTTGGAGACAGTCCGAACTACAAGTACCGGGTCCATGGTTCTGGGCGTATACTGGGGGGACGTGGGGGACTCCCATTAACCCCTGACTATACCGGGGATTCGCTTATCACAATGCCTTACTGGTCTGTGCTGAAGCAGGGCATTCTGGCAGCCAAGTGGCTTGACCTTTATTAGTGAGCCTGGTTACCCCCTCTCGGAACCACAGACTTAGAAATCGCCAGCTCATATACAGTGCATAAAATATATTTATATATACACTGGCGACACACTTTATTCGAGCTCGGCTAGTCCCACGAATTCGGGTATACCCGGGTGTATTGAGGTTTGTGACTGTTTTCTGCCCGAGTGCATTGAGTTATTTTCCAGGCAGGGATTGAAGCATTTTATTCCCGCTGGCTGCAATACTGCACAGTATATATATATATATATACTGCATTACAATTCATGAATTTATGCCATCTGGTAGACACGCAAAGCATTGCAGCCTATTAAATCCTAATCATTATCATTTAACAGATCAGCCGCCCGTCAGCCAGGCATGAACCCAGGCTGGGAAGGCAAACGCAACGGGGCTTGTCAGAGGTGAGGAGTGGCGCATACCAGGTATCTGCCAGGTACATACTGGGTATTTGCTCGAATAAAGTGTGTCGGTGCAGTATACCCTTATACACCATTTTAATAAAAAATATCACAAAATTCTTCTAAGTCCCTCGGGAAAAGTGAAAGACGCGCATGTTCATTTTCAGAGCTCCTAGACCTTCCTATAAGAAGTTAGCCAAAATGTAGCTTCGATAAACGCTTAGGTTAAGTTTCAGAGTTGCTTCTAATGTACCGAAGCTGGACTTAGACATAATTTCACTCTCACAACATTATGGCTGGATGGAGACAGTCCGAACCACAAGTACCGGGTCAATGGTTCTGGGCGTATACTGGGGGGACGGGGACGACTCCCATTAACCCCTGACTATACTGTGGATACGCATATCACAATGCCTTACTGGTCTGTGCTGAAGCAGGGCATTCTGGCAGCCAAGTGGCTTGACCTTTATTAGTGAGCCTGGTTACCCCCTCTCGGAACCACAGACTTAGAAATCGCCAGCTCATATACAGTGCATAAAATATATTTATATATATACCCTTATACACCATTTTAATAAAAAATATCACAAAATTCTTCTAAGTCCCTTGGGAAGAGTGAAAGACGCGCACGTTCATTTTCAGAGCTCCTAGACCTTCCTATAAGAAGTTAGCCAAAAAGTAGCTTCGAAAAACGCTTAGGTTAAGTTTCAGAGTTGCTGCTAATGTACCAAAGCTGGAGTTAGACATAATTTCACTCTCACAACATTATGGCTGGTTGGAGACAGTCCGAACCACAAGTACCGGGTCCATGGTTCTGGGCGTATACTGGGGGGACGGGGACGACTCCCATTAACCCCTGACTATACCGGGGATACGCTTATCACAATGCCTTTCTGGTCTGTGCTGAAGCAGGGCATTCTGGCAGCCAAGTGGCTTGACCTTTATTAGTGAGCCTGGTTACCCCCTCTCGGAACCACAGACTTAGAAATCGCCAGCTCATATACAGTGCATAAAATATATTTATATATATACCCTTATACACCATTTTAATAAAAAATATCACAAAATTCTTCTAAGTCCCTTGGGAAGAGTGAAAGACGCGCACGTTCATTTTCAGAGCTCCTAGACCTTCCTATAAGAAGTTAGCCAAAAAGTAGCTTCGAAAAACGCTTAGGTTAAGTAATGTACCAAAGCTGGAGTTAGACATAATTTCACTCTCACAACATTATGGCTGGTTGGAGACAGTCCGAACCACAAGTACCGGGTCCATGGTTCTGGGAGTATACTGGGGGGACGGGGACGACTCCCATTAACCCCTGACTATACCGGGGATTCGCTTATCACAATGCCTTTCTGGTCTGTGCTGAAGCAGGGCATTCTGGCAGCCAAGTGGCTTGACATTTATTAGTGAGCCTGGTTACCCCCTCTCGGAACCACAGATTTAGAAATCGCCAGCTCTATTACAGTGCATAAAATATATTTAAATATATACCCTTATACACCATTTTAATAAAAAATATCACAAAATTCTTCTAAGTCCCTCGTGAAGAGTTAAAGACGCGCACGTTCATTTTCAGAGCTCCTAGACCTTCCTATAAGAAGTTAGCCAAAAAGTAGCTTCGAAAAACGCTTAGGTTAAGTTTCAGAGTTGCTTCTAATGTACCAAAGCTGGAGTTAGACATAATTTCACTCTCACAACATTATGGCTGGTTGGAGACAGTCCGAACCACAAGTACTGGGTCCATGGTTCTGGGCGTATACTGGGGGGACGGGGACGACTCCCATTAACCCCTGACTATACCGGGGATACACGTATCACAATGCCTTACTGGTCTGTGCTGAAGCAGAGCATTCTGGCAGCCAATTGGCTTGACCTTTATTAGTGAGCATGGTTACCCCCTCTCGGAACCACAGACTTAGAAATCGCCAGCTCATATACAGTGCATAAAATATATTTATATATATACCCTTATACACCATTTTAATAAAAAATATCACAAAATTCTTCCAAGTCCTTCGGGAAGAGTGAAAGACGCGCACGTTCATTTTCAGAGCTCCTAGACCTTCCTATAAGAAGTTAGCCAAAAAGTAGCTTCGAAAAATGCTTAGGTTAAGTTTCAGAGTTGCTTCTAATGTACCGAAGCTGGACTTAGACATAATTTCACTCTCACAACATTATGGCTGGTTGGAGACAGTCCGAACCACAAGTACTGGGTCCATGGTTCTGGGCGTATACTGGGGGGACGGGGACGACTCCCATTAACCCCTGACTATACCGGGGATACGCGTATCACAATGCCTTACTGGTCTGTGCTGAAGCAGGGCATTCTGGCAGCCAATTGGCTTGACCTTTATTAGTGAGCCTGGTTACCCCCTCTCGGAACCACAGACTTAGAAATCGCCAGCTCATATACAGTGCATAAAATATATTTGAATATATACCCTTATACACCATTTTAATAAAAAATATCACAAAATTCTTCTAAGTCCCTCGGGAAGAGTGAAAGACGCGCACGTTCATTTTCAGAGCTCCTAGACCTTCCTATAAGAAGTTAGCCAAAAAGTAGCTTCGATAAACGCTTAGGTTAAGTTTGAGAGTTGCTTCTAATGTACCAAAGCTGGACTTAGACATAATTTCACTCTCACAACATTATGGCTGGTTGGAGACAGTCCGAACCACAAGTACCGGGTCCATGGTTCTGGGCGTATACTGGGGGGACGGGGACGACTCCCATTAACCCCTGACTATACCGGGGATACGCGTATCACAATGCCTTACTGGTCTGTGCTGAAGCAGGGCATTCTGGCAGCCAAGTGGCTTGACCTTTATTAGTGAGCCTGGTTACCCCCTCTCGGAACCACAGACTTAGAAATCGCCAGCTCATATACAGTGCATAAAATATTTATATATATACCCTTATACACCATTTTAATAAAAAATATCACAAAATTCTTCTAAGTCCCTCAGGAAGAGTGAAAGACGCGCACGTTCATTTTCAGAGCTCCTAGACCTTCCTATAAGAAGTTAGCCAAAAAGTAGCTTCGAAAAACGCTTAGGTTAAGTTTCAGAGTTGCTTCTAATGTACCAAAGCTGGACTTAGACATAATTTCACTCTCACAACATTATGGCTGGTTGGAGACAGTCCGAACCACAAGTACTGGGTCCATGGTTCTGGGCGTATACTGGGGGGACGGGGACGACTCCCATTAACCCCTGACTATACCGGGGATACGCGTATCACAATGCCTTACTGGTCTGTGCTGAAGCAGGGCATTCTGGCAGCCAATTGGCTTGACCTTTATTAGTGAGCCTGGTTACCCCCTCTCGGAACCACAGACTTAGAAATCGCCAGCTCATATACAGTGCATAAAATATATTTATATATATACCCTTATACACCATTTTAATAACAAATATCACAAAATTCTTCCAATTCCTTCGGGAAGAGTGAAAGACGCGCACGTTCATTTTCAGAGCTCCTAGACCTTCCTATAAGAAGTTAGCCAAAAAGTAGCTTCGAAAAATGCTTAGGTTAAGTTTCAGAGTTGCTTCTAATGTACCGAAGCTGGACTTGGACATAATTTCACTGTCACAACATTATGGCTGGTTGGAGACAGTCCGAACCACAAGTACCGGGTCCATGGTTCTGGGCGTATACTGGGGGGACGGGGACGACTCCCATTTACCCCTGACTATACCGGGGATTCGCTTATCACAATGCCTTTCTGGTCTGTGCTGAAGCAGGGCATTCTGGCAGCCAAGTGGCTTGACCTTTATTAGTGAGCCTGGTTACCCCCTCTCGGAACCACAGACTTAGAAATCGCCAGCTCATATACAGTGCATAAAATATATTTAAATATATACCCTTATACACTGGCGACACACTTTATTCGAGCTCGGCTAGTCCCACGAATTCGGGTATACCCGGGTGTATTGAGGTTTGTGACTGTTTTCTGCCCGAGTGCATTGAGGTATTTTCCAGGCAGGGATTGAAGCATTTTATTCCCGCTGGCTGCAATACTGCACAGTATATAAATATATACTGCATTACAATTCATGAATTTATGCCATCTGGTAGACACGCGAAGCATTGCAGCCTATTAAATCCTAATCATTATCATTTAACAGATCAGCCGCCCGTCAGCCAGGCATGAACCCAGGCTGGGAAGGCAAACACAACGGGGCTTGTCAGAGGTGAGGAGCGGTGCATTCCAGGTATCTGCCAGGTACATACTGGGTATTTGCTCGAATAAAGTGTGTCGGTGCAGTACACCATTTTAATAAAAAAATATCACAAAATTCTTCTAAGTCCCTCGGGAAGAGTGAAAGACGCGCACGTTCATTTTCAGAGCTCCTAGACCTTCCTATAAGAAGTTATCCAAAAAGAAGCTTCGAAAAACGCTTAGGTTAAGTTTCAGAGTTGCTTCTAATGTACCAAAGCTGGACTTAGACATAATTTCACTCTCACAACATTATGGCTGGTTGGAGACAGTCCGAACCACAAGTACCGGGTCCATGGTTCTGGGCGTATACTGGGGGGACGGGGACGACTCCCATTAACCCCTGACTATACCGGGGATACGCGTATCACAATGCCTTACTGGTCTGTGCTGAAGCAGGGCATTCTGGCAGCCAAGTGGCTTGACCTTTATTAGTGAGCCTGGTTACCCCCTCTCGGAACCACAGAAATCGCCAGCTCATATACAGTGCATAAAATATATTTAGGGTTAGGGTTAGGGTTAGGGTTGAAAGTGAGGGTTGAAAGTGGGTGGAATTTTAAAGGGGAGGGGCTTAAAAACGGTGGGAGGGGCTTAAAATGGGTGTGGCTTAATAGAATAGTGGGTGTGGCTTAATAGGAAAGTGGGAGGGGCTTAAAAATAGGTGTGGCTTAATAGAAAAGTGGGAGGGGATTAATAGAAAAGTGAGAGTGGCTTAAAAACGGTGGGAGTGGCTTAAAAACGGTGGGAGGGGCTTAAAAATGGGTGTGGCTTAATAGAAAAGTGGGAGGGGCTTAATAGAAAAGTGGAAGTGGCTAAAAACCCGTGGGAGTGGCTTAAAAATGGGAGTGGCTTAATAGAAAAGTGGGAGGGGCTTAATAGAAAAGTGGTAGTGGCTTAAAAACGGTGGGAGTGGCTTAAAAACGGTGGGAGGGGCTTAAAAATGGGTGTGGCTTAATAGAAAAGTGGTAGGGACATAATAGAAAAGTGGGAGGGCTTAAAAACGGTATGAGTGGCTTAAAAACGGTGGGAGGGGCTTAAAAATGGGTGTGGCTTAATAGAAAAGTGGGCGGGCTTAGTAGAAAAGTGGGAGGGGCTTAAAAACGGTGGGAGTGGCTTAAAAATGGGAGTGGCTTAAAAATGGGTGTGGCTTAATAGAAAAGTGGGCGAGACTTAATAGAAAAGTGGGAGGGGCTTAAAAGTGAGTGGAGTTAGGGTTAGGGTTAAAAGTGAGGGTTGGATTAGGGTTAAGGTTAGGGTTAGGGTTGAAAGTGAGGGTTGGGTGAGGGTTAGGGTTAGGGTTGAAAGTGAGGGTTGAAAGTGGGTGGGGTTTAAAAGGGGAGGGGCTTAAAAAAGGTGGGAGTGGCTTAAAAATGGGAGTAGCTTCATAGAAAAGTGGGAGGGGCTTAATAGAAAATTGGGAGTGGCTTAAAAACGGTGGGAGTGGCTTAAAACCGGTGGGAGGGGCTTAAAAATGGGTGTGGCTTAATAGAAAAGTGGGAGGGGCTTAATAGAAAAGTGGGAGTGGCTTAAAAACGGTGGGAGTGGCTTAAAAACGGTGGGAGGGGCTTAAAAGTGAGTGGAGTTAGGGTTAGGGTTAAAATTGAGGGTTGGATTAGGGTTAGGGTTAGGGTTGAAAGTGAGGGTTGGGTTAGGGTTAGGGTTGAAAGTGAGGGTTGAAAGTGGGTGGGGTTTAAAAGGGGAGGGGCTTTAAAAAGGTGGGAGTGGCTTAAAAATGGGAGTGGCTTAATAGAAAAGTGGGAGGGGCTTAATAGAAAAGTGGGAGTGGCTTAAAAACCGTGGGAGTGGCTTAGAAATGGGAGTGGCTTAATAGAAAAGTGGGAGTGGCTTAATAGAAAAGTGGGAGTGGCTTAAAAACGGTGGGAGTGGCTTAAAACGGTGGGAGGGGCTTAAAATGGGTGTGGCTTAATAGAAAAGTGGGAGGGGCTTAATAGAAAAGTGGGAGTGGCTTAAAAACGGTGGGAGTGGCTTAAAAACGGTGGGAGGGGCTTAAAAGTGACTGGAGTTAGGGTTAGGGTTAAAAGTGAGGGTTGGATTAGGGTTAGGGTTAGGGTTGAAAGTGAGGGTGTGGCTTAATAGAACAATGGGTGTGGCTTAATAGAAAAGTGGGATGGGCTTAAAAACGGTGGGAGTGGCTTAAAAATGGGTGTGGCTTTATAGAAAAGTGGGAGAGGCTTAAAAACGGTGGGAGTGGCTTAAAAATGGGTGTGGCTTTATAGAAAAGTGGGCGGGACTTAATAGAAAAGTGGGAGGGGCTTAAAAGTGAGTGGAGTTAGGGTTAGGGTTAAAAGTGAGGGTTGGATTAGGGTTAGGGTTAGGGTTGAAAGTGAGGGTTGGGTGAGGGTTAGGGTTAGGGTTGAAAGTGAGGGTTGAAAGTGGGTGGGGTTTAAAATGGGAGGGGCTTTAAAACGGTGGGAGTGGCTTAAAAATGGGCATGGCTTAATAGAAAAGTGGGAGGGGCTTAATAGAAAAGTGGGAGTGGCTTAAAAACGGTGGGAGTGGCTTAAAAACGGTGGGAGTGGCTTAAAAATGGGCGTGGCTTTATAGAAAAGTGGGCGAGATTTAATAGAAAAGTGGGAGGGGCTTAAAAGTGAGTGGAGTTAGGGTTAGGGTTAAAAGTGAGGGTTGGATTAGGGTTAGGGTTAGGGTTAGGGTTGAAAGTGAGGGTTGGGTGAGGGTTAGGGTTAGGGTTGAAAGTGAGGGTTGAAAGTGGGTGGGGTTTAAAAGGGGAGGGGCTTAAAAAAGGTGGGAGTGGCTTAAAAATGGGAGTGGCTTAATAGAAAAGTGGGAGTGGCTTAAAAACGGTGGGAGTGGCTTAAAAACAGTGGGAGTGGCTTAAAAATGGGCGTGGCTTAATAGAAAAGTGGGAGGGGCTTAATAGAAAAGTGGGAGTGGCTTAAAAAGCGTGGGAGTGGCTTAAAAACGGTGGGAGGGGCTTAAAAGTGAGTGGAGTTAGGGTTAGGGTTAAAAGTGAGGGTTGGATTAGGGTTAGGGTTAGGGTTGAAAGTGAGGGTGTGGCTTAATAGAATAATGGGAGGGGCTTAATAGAAAAGTGGGATGGGCTTAAAAACGGTGGGAGTGGCTTAAAAATGGGTGTGGCTTTATAGAAAAGTGGGAGAGGCTTAAAAACGGTGGGAGTGGCTTAAAAATGGGTGTGGCTTTATAGAAAAGTGGGCGGGACTTCATAGAAAAGTGGGAGGGGCTTAAAAGTGAGTGGAGTTAGGGTTAGGGTTAGGGTTAGGGTTAGGGTTAGGGTTAGGGTTATAGGGGAATACGAAAATTTAGGTATGTGACTCATTTGGGTACTAACCAATCAGAGAAGAGTTAGGGTTGAAAGTTAGGGTTGAAAGTTAGGGTTGAAAGTTAGGGTTGAAAGTTAGGGTTAGGGTTAGGGTTAGGGTTAGGGTTAGGGTTATAGGGGAATACGAAAATTTAGGTATGTGACTCATTTGGGTACTAACCAATCAGAGAAGAGTTAGGGTTGAAAGTTAGGGTTGAAAGTTAGGGTTGAAAGTTAGGGTTGAAAGTTAGGGTTGAAAGTTAGGGTTGAAAGTTAGGGTTGACACTTAGGATTATTTTTCTATTTTTGTTTGGCCCAGGGTTATAGGGGAATACGAAAATTTAGGTATGTGACTCATTTGGGTACTAACCAATCAGAGAAGAGTTAGGGTTGAAAGTTAGGGTTGAAAGTTAGGGTTGAAAGTTAGGGTTGAAAGTTAGGGTTGAAAGTTAGGGTTGAAAGTTAGGATTATTTTTCTATTTTTGTTTGGCCCAGGGTTATAGGGGAATACGAAAATTTAGGTATGTGACTCATTTGGGTACTAACCAATCAGAGAAGAGTTAGGGTTGAAAGTTAGGGTTGAAAGTTACGGTTGAAAGTTAGGGTTGAAAGTTAGGGTTGAAAGTTAGGGTTGACACTTAGGATTATTTTTCTATTTTTGTGTGGCCCAGGGTTATAGGGGAATACGAAAATTTAGGTATGTGACTCATTTGGGTACTAACCAATCAGAGAAGAGTTAGGGTTGAAAGTTAGGGTTGAAAGTTAGGGTTGAAAGTTAGGGTTGAAAGTTAGGGTTGACACTTAGGATTATTTTTCTATTTGGGTTAGGGTTACGGTTAGGGTTAGGGTTATAGGGGAATACGAAAATTTAGGTATGTGACTCATTTGGGTACTAACCAATCAGAGAAGAGTTAGGGTTGAAAGTTAGGGTTGAAAGTTAGGGTTGAAAGTTAGGGTTGAAAGTTAGGGTTAGGGTTAGGGTTAGGGTTGAAAGTTAGGGTTAGGGTTATAGGGGAATACGAAAATTTAGGTATGTGACTCATTTGGGTACTAACCAATCAGAGAAGAGTTAGGGTTGAAAGTTAGGGTTGAAAGTTAGGGTTGAAAGTTAGGGTTGAAAGTTAGGGTTGAAAGTTAGGGTTGAAAGTTAGGGTTGAAAGTTAGGGTTGAAAGTTAGGGTTGACACTTAGGATTATTTTTCTATTTTTGTTTGGCCCAGGGTTATAGGGGAATACGAAAATTTAGGTAAGACTCATTTGGGTACTAACCAATCAGAGAAGAGTTAGGGTTGAAAGTTAGGGTTGAAAGTTAGGGTTGAAAGTTAGGGTTGAAAGTTAGGGTTGAAAGTTAGGATTATTTTTCTATTTTTGTTTGGCCCAGGTTATAGGGGAATACGAAAATTTAGGTATGTGACTCATTTGGGTACTAACCAATCAGAGAAGAGTTAGGGTTGAAAGTTAGGGTTGAAAGTTAGGGTTGAAAGTTAGGGTTGAAAGTTAGGGTTGAAAGTTAGGGTTGAAAGTTAGGGTTGAAAGTTAGGGTTAGGGTTAGGGTTAGGGTTATAGGGGAATACGAAAATTTAGGTATGTGACTCATTTGGGTACTAACCAATCAGAGAAGAGTTAGGGTTGAAAGTTAGGGTTGAAAGTTAGGGTTGAAAGTTAGGGTTGAAAGTTAGGGTTGAAAGTTAGGGTTGAAAGTTAGGGTTGAAAGTTAGGATTATTTTTCTATTTTTGTTTGGCCCAGGGTTATAGGGGAATACGAAAATTTAGGTATGTGACTCATTTGGGTACTAACCAATCAGAGAAGAGTTAGGGTTAGCGTTGAAAGTTAGGGTTAGGGTTGACCCTTACAATTATTTTTGTATTTGTGTTTGGTGAAAAAAGAATAGAACATTTTTAGTTATGTGACTCATTTAGGTACTTGGCCAATGAGAGTTAAGTTCTGAACAATTTAGGGAGGGTGTGGTTTGGGGTTGAAAGTGTGGTAAGAAAAAGTGTAAGTGGGTAAGCACGTGAGGGAGGTTGTGGGTAGGTGGGTGAGGGAGGTTTAGGGATGTATGGTGGGTGTGGGTAAGGAGGTTGAAGGTTTTTGAGGGAAGGTGGATGATGAAGAGAGTGGGTAGGTGGTGTTGAAGGTGGATTAGGGAGGGTGAGTAAATGTGTCTGGGAGGGTGAGGATGAAGGTGGGTGAAAAAAGTGTGGGTCAGTTCAGGTATGGGTGAGTGGGCAAGGGTGAGGCTGGGTATTGGTGTGCAGGTAAGGGTGGTGAAGGTGAATTTTAATATGGATGATGAGGGTAGAAGGTGGGTGAGGGAGGTTGGGTGAAGGAGGGTGTGGGAAGGTGATGTTGAAGGTGGGTGAGGGATGGTTAATATGGGTATAGGAGGCTTTGTAGGTAAGGTTGAGGCCAGTAAGGTAGAGTGAACGTGGGTGAGGGAGGGTGAGGATTAAGGTGGAAGAGGGAGGGTGTGTTTAAGTGGGGTTAAAGGTTGGTGAATGTAGGTGAGGTAGGGGGATGAGTGAAGGTGTGGGTGAGTGAAGGTGTTGGTGAGGGGGCAATGGTGGGTGGGTGAAGGTGGATGAGTGTGAGGGTGAAGGTGGATGAGGTGGTGGGTGATAGTGAACATGGGTCAAGAGCGGGTGAGGGAGGGCATGGAATCAGTCTGTGAGCCTGCCCTTTCTATTTTGTTGTATATATTCTATTCCCTATCCAATTGACATGTTGCATTTATATGCAGTTAGTCATTCAAAAATTTGAAAACTCTTGCATTCGTTGCATGTTAGCGAGAGGCACCCTTAGAGGTAAAGAGCTAGCTTTTACCTCACTACTAAGTACTTGGACATTGAGGACTAGATCCGTTTTGTACAGAGCGGAGCTTCTCCTCTGCCGTATGCTAGGAGTGAAGAAGCACTACTGTCTATCGTCCGTAAAGGGGTATGCTTTCTTCCCCCAATTTACAGTCGAGCTAGCGCTGCAGATGGGACAGTAGCGAAGAGTTCACTGCCTGACTCTAAAAGGGCACACTCGTGTAAAGGGAGAGAAATCAACTCAAAGCTTTATATCCTGAGAGATAAAAGCAATGCATTGTGTAGGTGTACTCACTTACCTCAACTACTTACCTCCTTGTTAGTATGTCCTTTGTGAACATCATCTTGATAGACGAACTTACCTATTTTCATACTGCAAATAAATTTTACCCAAGATAAGTGAAAAAATATAATGCAATCCCCTTTAGAGCAATGCAGTTGAGGACCCTCTTTCACTGATGAACTAAATAAACAATGCTTAGACTGAGTGAGAGAGGGGTTTGTGAGAGAGAGGGGAGAGTGGTAGTCCTTGAAAGAGAGAGAGAAAGAAAGGACATTTGTGAGAGTAAAATACAGGTGATTTAGAAGGAGCAGGGATGCTAGTCAGGGAGAGTAATAGAGAGCAGGGAGAGAAAGAGAGGGTTTGAGAAAGAAAAAGAGAGAGAGAGAAGTGGAAGAAAGAAATGTGTGTGAGAGCAAGAGACGGGTTGAAGTGAAAGAGATAGAGTGGGAGTAAGAGAGAAAAAAATGGAGAGAAGGGAGAGGGAGAGAGAAGGGAGAGGGAGAGAGAAGAGAGGGAGAGAGAAGGGAGAGAGAGAAAGCAGGGAGAGACAAGTGTGAGAGGAGGGACAGAGAAGGGAGAGGGAGAGAGAAGGGAGAGGGAGAGAAAAGGAAAAGGGAGAGAAAATGAAAAGGGAGAGAGAAGGAAATGGAGATAGAAGGAAAAGGGAGAGAGAAGGAAGAGGGAGAGAGAATGGAGAGATAAGGGAGAGGGAGAGACAAGGAAAGGGAGAGAGAAGGGATAGTGAGAGAGAAGGGAGAGGGAGAGAGATGGAAGTGACAAGGGAGAGAGGAGGGAGAGAGAAGGGAGAGGGAGAGCGAAGGAAAGGAGAGGGGAAAGGAAAAGGGAGAGAATGGAGAGACAAGGAAAAGGGAGAGAGCATGGAAAGTGAGAGAGAAGGAAGAGGGAGAGAGAAGGAAGAGGGAGAGAGATGGGATAGGGAGAGAGAAGGGAGAGAGAAGGCAGAGGGATAGAGAAGGGAGTGAGAAAAGGGAGAGAGAATGGAGAGAGAAAGAAAAGGGAGAGAGAAGGGAGAGGGAGAGACAAGGAAAGGGAGAGAGAAGGGATAGGGAGAGAGAAGGAAGAGGGAGAGAGAATGGAGAGACAAGGGAGAGGTAGAAACAAGGGAGAGGGAGCGACAAGGGATAGGGAGAGAGAAGGAAAAGGGAGAGAGAGAAGGGATAGGGAGAGAGAGAAGTGATAGGGAGAGAGAGAAGGGATACGGAGAGAGAGAAGGTAGATGTAGAGAGAAGGGAGATGGAGAAGAAGGAAGATGGAGAAGGGAGAGAGAGAGAGAGAGAGAGAGAGAGAGAGAGAGAGAGATGAGGGAGTGACAAGGAAAATGGAGAGAGAAGGGAGAGTGAGAGAGAAGGGAGAGGGAGAGAGGAGAGAGAAGGGAGAGAGAGAAGAGAGAGGGAGAGACAGAGAGAAGGAAGAGGGTGAGAGAGAAGGGAAAGGGAGAGAGAGAGAAGGGAGAGAGAGAAGGGAGAGGGAGAGAGAGAGGTAGAGGGAATGACGAGGGAGTTATAAGGGAGAGGGAGAGAGAAGGGAGGGGGAGAGAGAGAGAGAAGAGAGTGGAGAGAGAGAGAAGGGAGAGGGAGAGCGAAGGAAAGGGGAGGGGAAAGGAAAAGGGAGAGAATGGAGAGATAAGGAAAAGGGAGAGAGCATGGAGAGGGAGAGAGAAGGGAGAGGGAGAGAGGAGAGAGAGAAGGGAGAGTGAGAGAAGGGAGAGGGAGAGACAGAGAGAAGGAAGAGGGTGAGAGAGAAGGGAAAGGGAGAGAGAGAGAGAAGGGAGAGGGAGAGAGAGAGGTAGAGGGAATGACGAGGGAGTTATAAGGGAGAGGGAGAGAGAAGGGAGGGGGAGAGAGAGAGAGAAGGGAGTGGAGAGAGAGAGAGAAGGGAGAGGGAGAGCGAAGGAAAGGGGAGGGGAAAGGAAAAGGGAGAGAATGGAAAGATAAGGAAAAGGGAGAGAGCATGGAAAGGGAGAGAGAAGTAAGAGGGAGAGAGAAGGAAGAGGGAGAGAGAAGGTATAGGGAGAGAGAAGGGAGAGGGAGATAGAAGGGGGTGACAAGGGAGAGAGGAGGGAGAGAGAAGGGAGAGGGAGAGAGAAGGAAAAGGGAGGGAAAAGGAAAAGGGAGAGAGAATGGAAAGGGAGAGAGAAGGAAGATGGAGAGAGAAGGAAGATGGAGAGAGAAGGAAGATGGAGAGAGAAGGAAGATGGGGAGAGAAGGAAGAGGGAGAGGGAAGGAAGAGGGAGAGAGAATGGAGAGACAAGGGAGTGGTAGAAACAAGGGAGAGGGAGCGACAAGGGATAGGGAGAGAGAAGGAAAAGGGAGAGAGAGAAGGGATAGGGAGAGAGAGAAGGGATAGGGAGAGAGAGAAGGGATAGGGAGAGAGAGAAGGTAGATGTAGAGAGAAGGGAGATGGAGAAAGAAGGAAGATGGAGAAGGGAGAGAGAGAGAAGGGAGAGAGAGAGAGTGATGAGGGAGTGACAAGGAAAAGGGATTGAGAAGGGAGAGGGAGAGAGAAGGTAGAGGGAGAGAGGAGAGAGAGAAGGGAGAGAGAGAAGGGAGAGGGAGAGGGAAGGAAGAGGGAGAGAGAAGGAAGAGGGAGAGAGAAGGAAGAGGGAGAGAGAAGGAAGAGGGAGAGAGAATGGAGAGACAAGGGAGAGGTAGAAACAAGGGAGAGGGAGCGACAAGGGATAGGGAGAGAGAAGGAAGAGGGAGAGAGAAGGAAGAGGGAGAGAGAGAAGGAAGAGGGAGAGAGAGAAGGAAGAGGGAGAGAGAGAAGGGATACGGAGAGAGAGAAGGTAGATGTAGAGAGAAGGGAGATGGAGAAGAAGGAAGATGGAGAAGGGAGAGAGAGAGAGAGAGAGAGAGAGAGAGAGATGAGGGAGTGACAAGGGAAATGGAGAGAGAAGGGAGAGTGAGAGAGAAGGGAGAGGGAGAGAGGAGAGAGAAGGGAGAGAGAGAAGAGAGAGGGAGAGACAGAGAGAAGGAAGAGGGTGAGAGAGAAAGGAATGGTTGAGAGAGAGAAGGGAGAGGGAGAGGGAATGACGAGGGAGTTATAAGGGAGAGGGAGAGAGAAGGGAGGGGGAGAGAGAGAAGGGAGTGGAGAGAGAGAGAAGGGAGAGGGAGAGCGAAGGAAAGGGTAGGGGAAAGGAAAAGGGAGAGAATGGAGAGATAAGGAAAAGGGAGATAGCATGGAAAGGGAGAGAGACGGAAGAGGGAGAGAGAAGGAAGAGGGAGAGAGAAGGGATAGGGAGAGAGAAGGGAGAGAAAGGCAGAGGGATAGAGAAGGGAGTGAGAAAAGGGAGAGAGAAAGAAAAGGGAGAGAGAAGGGAAAAGGAGAGAGAAGGAAAAGGGAGAGAGAAGGAAAAGGGAGAGAGAAGGAAAGGGAGAGGGAAGGAAAAGGGAGAGAGAATGGAGAGACAAGGGAGAGGGAGAGACAAGGAAAGGGAGAGAGAAGGGATAGGGAGAGAGAAGGGAGAGGGAGAGAGGAGGGGGTGACAAGGGAGAGAGGAGGGAGAGAGAAGGGAGAGGGAGAGAGAAGGAAAAGGGAGCGGAAAGGAAAAGGGAGAGAGAATGGAAAGGGAGAGAGAAGAAAGATGGAGAGAGAAGGAAGATGGAGAGAGAAGGAAGATGGAGAGAGAAGGAAGAGGGAGAGAGAATGGAGAGACAAGGGAGAGGTAGAAACAAGGCAGAGGGAGCGACAAGGGATAGGGAGAGAGAAGGAAGAGGGAGAGAGAAAAGGGATAGGGAGAGAGAGAAGGGATACGGAGAGAGAGAAGGGATACGGAGAGAGAGAAGGGATACGGAGAGAGAGAAGGTAGATGTAGAGAGAAGGGAGATGGAGAAAGAAGGAAGATGGAGAAGGGAGAGAGAGAAGGGAGAGGGAGAGAGAGAGGTAGAGGGAATGACGAGGGAGTTATAAGGGAGAGGGAGAGAGAAGGGAGGGGGAGAGAGAGAGAGAAGGGAGTGGAGAGAGAGAGAAGGGAGAGGGAGAGCGAAGGAAAGGGGAGGGGAAACTAAAAGGGAGAGAATGGAGAGATAAGGAAAAGGGAGAGAGCATGGAGAGGGAGAGAGAAGGGAGAGGGAGAGAGGAGAGAGAGAAGGGAGAGGGAGAGAGAGGTAGAGGGAATGACGAGGGAGTTATAAGGGAGAGGGAGAGAGAAGGGAGGGGGAGAGAGAGAGAGAAGGGAGTGGAGAGAGAGAGAGAAGGGAGAGGGAGAGCGAAGGAAAGGGGAGGGGAAAGGAAAAGGGAGAGAATGGAGAGATAAGGAAAAGGGAGAGAGCATGGAAAGGGAGAGAGAAGTAAGAGGGAGAGAGAAGGAAGAGGGAGAGAGAAGGTATAGGGAGAGAGAAGGGAGAGGGAGATAGAAGGGGGTGACAAGGGAGAGAGGAGGGAGAGAGAAGGGAGAGGGAGAGAGAAGGAAAAGGGAGGGGAAAGGAAAAGGGAGAGAGAATGGAAAGGGAGAGAGAAGGAAGATGGAGAGAGAAGGAAGATGGAGAGAGAAGGAAGATGGAGAGAGAAGGAAGATGGGGAGAGAAGGAAGAGGGAGAGAGAAGGAAGAGGGAGAGAGAATGGAGAGACAAGGGAGAGGTAGAAACAAGGGAGAGGGAGCGACAAGGGATAGGGAGAAGAAGGAAGAGGGAGAGAGAGAAGGGATAGGGAGAGAGAGAAGGGATAGGGAGAGAGAGAAGGGATACGGAGAGAGAGAAGGTAGATGTAGAGAGAAGGGAGATGGAGAAAGAAGGAAGATGGAGAAGGGAGAGAGAGAGAAGGGAGAGAGAGAGAGTGATGAGGGAGTGACAAGGAAAAGGGATTGAGAAGGGAGAGGGAGAGAGAAGGTAGAGGGAGAGAGGAGAGAGAGAAGGGAGAGAGAGAAGGGAGAGGGAGAGGGAGAGAGAAGGAAGAGGGTGAGAGAGAAGGGAAAGGGAGAGAGAGAAGGGAGAGGGAATGACGAGGGAGTTATAAGGGAGAGGGAGAGAGAAGGGAGGGGGAGAGAGAGAATGGAGAGGGAGAGAGAGAGAGAGAAGGGAGAGGGAGAGAGAGAGAAGGGAGAGGGAGAGGTTGAGAAGGGAGAGAGAGAGAAGGGAAAGGGAGAGAGAAGGAAAAGGGAGGGAAAAGGAAAAGGGAGAGAGAATGGAAAGGGAGAGAGAAGGAAGATGGAGAGAGAAGGAAGATGGAGAGAGAAGGAAGATGGAGAGAGAAGGAAGATGGGGAGAGAAGGAAGAGGGAGAGGGAAGGAAGAGGGAGAGAGAATGGAGAGACAAGGGAGAGGTAGAAACAAGGGAGAGGGAGCGACAAGGGATAGGGAGAGAGAAGGAAGAGGGAGAGAGAGAAGGGATAGGGAGAGAGAGAAGGGATAGGGAGAGAGAGAAGGGATACGGAGAGAGAGAAGGTAGATGTAGAGAGAAGGGAGATGGAGAAAGAAGGAAGATGGAGAAGGGAGAGAGAGAGAAGGGAGAGAGAGAGAGTGATGAGGGAGTGACAAGGAAAAGGGATTGAGAAGGGAGAGGGAGAGAGAAGGTAGAGGGAGAGAGGAGAGAGAGAAGGGAGAGAGAGAAGGGAGAGGGAGAGGGAGAGAGAAGGAAGAGGGTGAGTGAGAAGGGAAAGGGAGAGAGAGAAGGGAGAGGGAATGACGAGGGAGTTAAAGGGAGAGGGAGAGAGAAGGGAGGGGGAGAGAGAGAATGGAGAGGGAGAGAGAGAGAGAGAAGGGAGAGGGAGAGAGAGAGAAGGGAGAGGGAGAGGTTGAGAAGGGAGAGAGAGAGAAGGGAAAGGGAGAGAGAGAGAAGGGAGGTCAGGTGTTCAGGATATCCAAGCTTCAACACAGATGCTTTAATCAGTCCCTGCTTCAGCACAGGTGGCTCAATCAGGGTCTCTGTCTTCAAACAAGCCTCTGTTTGAGCCACTTGTGCTGAAGCTGTAAAATTGTGCTGAAGCTGTAAAATCCTCAAATTCAGACCAGTTTGGGGGATTAAGGACTTGAGTTGAGCAGCCATGTGTTCAAATTCTATGATACCTATTATTTACATTTGCATCTAGAGTGCTCTTTAGAAGCGGTTTGTCTCACTTAAGAGTGATTAGAATAGGCCGCAAAATCTTTTGCTGTGTACAGGAAAAAAGAGGCATAACAAACCAAGGCTGCCATCTCTTTATATCACAAGGTTACTCAGCAAACATAACAGAAAAACACAGAGAATACACAGAACAATGCAAAGAGCCACCCACAAACAGAACTGGTTGATGATAAACCAATGAATACCAAATTTCAAACCACAGAAACATTAACATTCACAGTATTTACAATCTTTAACAGAACTCTTATGGAGACAATAAAGGGGGTAGGTGCTCTGGGGAATTTCATACACAAGAGCCCCACAAACAGGGCTGGTTGATGATAAACCAATGAATACCATATTTAAAACCACATAAACATTACAAGTTACAGTACTTACAATCTTTATCAGAACTCTTATAGACAATAAATGTGGATATAAACACACACATTACAGTATGTGGGTGTATATGTGTACATTATCTCTAGGGGTAGGTGCTCTGGGCTATTTCACACAAAAGAGCCCCACAAACAGGGCTGGTTGATGATAAACCAATTAATACCATATTTCAAACTGCATAAACATTACAAGTTACAGTACTTACAATCTTTATCAGTACCCTTGTAGACAATAAATGTGGATATACACACACACACACACACACACACACACACACACACACACACACACATTACAGTATGTGGGTGTGTATGTGTACATTATCTCTAGGGGTAGGTGCTATGGACTATTTCATACACAAGAGCCACCCACAACCAGGGCTGGTTGATGATAAACCAATGAATACCATATTTCTAACCGCATAAACATTACAAGTTACAGTACTTACAATCTTTATCAGAACTCTTATAGTCAATAAATGTGGATATGGAGAAGGGAGAGAGAAAGAAAAGGGAGAGAGAAGGGAAAGGGAGAGAGAAGGAAAGGGAGATAGAAGGAAAAGGGAGATAGAAGGAAAAGGAAGAGAGAATGGAGAGACAAGGGAGAGGGAGAGACAAGGAAAGGGAGAGAGAAGGGATAGGGAGAGAGAAGGGAGAGGGAGAGAGAATGGAGTGACAAGGGAGAGAGGAGGGAGAGAGAAGGGAGAGAGAAAGAGAGAGAAGGAAAAGGGAGGGGAAAGGAAAAGGGAGAGAGAATGGAAAGGGAGAGAGAAGGAAGAGGGAGAGAGAAGGAAGATGGAGAGAGAAGGAAGATGGAGAGAGAAGGAAGAGGGAGAGAGAAGGAAGAGGGAGAGAGAATGGAGAGACAAGGGAGAGGTAGAAACAAGGGAGAGGGAGTGACAAGGGATAGGGAGAGAGAAGGAAGAGGGAGAGAGAGAAGGGAGAGAGAGAGAGAAGGGAGAGAAAGAGAGTGATGAGGGAGTGACAAGGAAAAGGGAGAGAGGAGGGAGAGGGAGAGAGGAGGGAGAGGGAGAGAGGAGAGAGAGAAGGGAGAGAGAGAGAAGGGAGAGGGATAGACAGAGAGAAGGAAGAGGGTGAGAGAGAATGGAGAGACAAGGGAGAGGTAGAAACAAGGGAGAGGGAGTCACAAGGGATAGGGAGAGAGAAGGAAGAGGGAGAGAGAGAAGGGAGAGAGAGAGAGAGAGAAGGGAGAGAAAGAGAGTGATGAGGGAGTGACAAGGAAAAGGGAGAGAGGAGGGAGAGGGAGAGAGAAGGGAGAGGGAGAGAGGAGAGAGAGAAGGGAGAGAGAGAGAAGGGAGAGGGATAGACAGAGAGAAGGAAGAGGGTGAGAGAGAAGGGAAAGGGAGAGAGAGAGAAGGGAGAGGGAGAGAGAGAGAGTAGAGGGAATGATGAGGGAGTTATAAGGGAGAGAGAGAGAGAAGGGAGGGAGAGAGAGAGAAGGGAGAGGGAAAGCAAAGGAAAGGGGAGGGGAAAGGAAAAGGGAGAGAATGGAGAGACAAGGAAAAGGGAGAGAGATTGGAAAGGGAGAGAGAAGGAAGAGGGAGAGAGAAGGAAGAGGGAGAGAGAAGGAAGATGGAGAGAGAAGGAAGATGGGGAGAGAAGGAAGAGGGAGAGGGAAGGAAGAGGGAGAGAGAATGGAGAGACAAGGGAGAGGTAGAAACAAGGGAGAGGGAGCGACAAGGGATAGGGAGAGAGAAGGAAAAGGGAGAGAGAGAAGGGATAGGGAGAGAGAGAAGTGATAGGGAGAGAGAGAAGGGATACGGAGAGAGAGAAGGTAGATGTAGAGAGAAGGGAGATGGAGAAAGAAGGAAGATGGAGAAGGGAGAGAGAGAGAAGGGAGAGAGAGAGAGTGATGAGGGAGTGACAAGGAAAAGGGAGAGAGAAGGGAGAGGGAGAGAGAAGGGAGAGGGAGAGAGGAGAGAGAGAAGGGAGAGAGAGAAGGGAGAGGGAGAGGGAGAGAGAAGGAAGAGGGTGAGAGAGAAGGGAAAGGGAGAGAGAGAAGGGAGAGGGAATGACGAGGGAGTTATAAGGGAGAGGGAGAGAGAAGGGAGGGGGAGAGAGAGAGAAGGGAGAGGGAGAGGTTTCAAACCACAGAAACATTAACATTCACAGTATTTA
Source organism: Ascaphus truei (assembly GCF_040206685.1). Lineage (NCBI taxonomy): Eukaryota > Metazoa > Chordata > Amphibia > Anura > Ascaphidae > Ascaphus > Ascaphus truei. Next base: position 708,598 of record NW_027454865.1, read on the forward strand.
CAATCTTAACAGAACTCTTATGGAGACAATAAAGGGGGTAGGTGCTCTGGGGAATTTCATACACAAGAGCCCCACAAACAGGGCTGGTTGATGATAAACCAATGAATACCATATTTAAAACCACATAAACATTACAAGTTACAGTACTTACAATCTTTATCAGTACCCTTGTAGACAATAAATGTGGATATATACACACACACACACACACACACACACACACACACACACATTACAGTATGTGGGTGTGTATGTGTACATTATCTCTAGGGGTAGGTGCTATGGACTATTTCATACACAAGAGCCACCCACAACCAGGGCTGGTTGATGATAAACCAATGAATACCATATTTCTAACCGCATAAACATTACAAGTTACAGTACTTACAATCTTTATCAGAACTCTTATAGTCAATAAATGTGGATATGGAGAAGGGAGAGAGAAAGAAAAGGGAGAGAGAAGGGAAAGGGAGAGAGAAGGAAAGGGAGATAGAAGGAAAAGGGAGATAGAAGGAAAAGGAAGAGAGAATGGAGAGACAAGGGAGAGGGAGAGACAAGGAAAGGGAGAGAGAAGGGATAGGGAGAGAGAAGGGAGAGGGAGAGAGAATGGAGTGACAAGGGAGAGAGGAGGGAGAGAGAAGGGAGAGAGAAAGAGAGAGAAGGAAAAGGGAGGGGAAAGGAAAAGGGAGAGAGAATGGAAAGGGAGAGAGAAGGAAGAGGGAGAGAGAAGGAAGATGGAGAGAGAAGGAAGATGGAGAGAGAAGGAAGATGGAGAGAGAAGGAAGAGGGAGAGAGAAGGAAGAGGGAGAGAGAATGGAGAGACAAGGGAGAGGTAGAAACAAGGGAGAGGGAGTGACAAGGGATAGGGAGAGAGAAGGAAGAGGGAGAGAGAGAAGGGAGAGAGAGAGAGAAGGGAGAGAAAGAGAGTGATGAGGGAGTGACAAGGAAAAGGGAGAGAGGAGGGAGAGGGAGAGAGGAGGGAGAGGGAGAGAGGAGAGAGAGAAGGGAGAGAGAGAGAAGGGAGAGGGATAGACAGAGAGAAGGAAGAGGGTGAGAGAGAATGGAGAGACAAGGGAGAGGTAGAAACAAGGGAGAGGGAGTCACAAGGGATAGGGAGAGAGAAGGAAGAGGGAGAGAGAGAAGGGAGAGAGAGAGAGAAGGGAGAGAAAGAGAGTGATGAGGGAGTGACAAGGAAAAGGGAGAGAGGAGGGAGAGGGAGAGAGAAGGGAGAGGGAGAGAGGAGAGAGAGAAGGGAGAGAGAGAGAAGGGAGAGGGATAGACAGAGAGAAGGAAGAGGGTGAGAGAGAAGGGAAAGGGAGAGAGAGAGAAGGGAGAGGGAGAGAGAGAGAGTAGAGGGAATGATGAGGGAGTTATAAGGGAGAGAGAGAGAGAAGGGAGGGAGAGAGAGAGAAGGGAGAGGGAAAGCAAAGGAAAGGGGAGGGGAAAGGAAAAGGGAGAGAATGGAGAGACAAGGAAAAGGGAGAGAGATTGGAAAGGGAGAGAGAAGGAAGAGGGAGAGAGAAGGAAGAGGGAGAGAGAAGGAAGATGGAGAGAGAAGGAAGATGGAGAGAGAAGGAAGATGGGGAGAGAAGGAAGAGGGAGAGGGAAGGAAGAGGGAGAGAGAATGGAGAGACAAGGGAGAGGTAGAAACAAGGGAGAGGGAGCGACAAGGGATAGGGAGAGAGAAGGAAAAGGGAGAGAGAGAAGGGATAGGGAGAGAGAGAAGTGATAGGGAGAGAGAGAAGGGATACGGAGAGAGAGAAGGTAGATGTAGAGAGAAGGGAGATGGAGAAAGAAGGAAGATGGAGAAGGGAGAGAGAGAGAAGGGAGAGAGAGAGAGTGATGAGGGAGTGACAAGGAAAAGGGAGAGAGAAGGGAGAGGGAGAGAGAAGGGAGAGGGAGAGAGGAGAGAGAGAAGGGAGAGAGAGAAGGGAGAGGGAGAGGGAGAGAGAAGGAAGAGGGTGAGAGAGAAGGGAAAGGGAGAGAGAGAAGGGAGAGGGAATGACGAGGGAGTTATAAGGGAGAGGGAGAGAGAAGGGAGGGGGAGAGAGAGAGAAGGGAGAGGGAGAGGTTTCAAACCACAGAAACATTAACATTCACAGTATTTACAATCTTAACAGAACTCTTATGGAGACAATAAAGGGGGTAGGTGCTCTGGGGAATTTCATACACAAGAGCCCCACAAACAGGGCTGGTTGATGATAAACCAATGAATACCATATTTAAAACCACATAAACATTACAAGTTACAGTACTTACAATCTTTATCAGTACCCTTGTAGACAATAAATGTGGATATATACACACACACACACACACACACACACACACACATTACAGTATGTGGGTGTGTATGTGTACATTATCTCTAGGGGTAGGTGCTATGGACTATTTCATACACAAGAGCCACCCACAACCAGGGCTGGTTGATGATAAACCAATGAATACCATATTTCTAACCGCATAAACATTACAAGTTACAGTACTTACAATCTTTATCAGAACTCTTATAGTCAATAAATGTGGATATGGAGAAGGGAGAGAGAAAGAAAAGGGAGAGAGAAGGGAAAGGGAGAGAGAAGGAAAGGGAGATAGAAGGAAAAGGGAGATAGAAGGAAAAGGAAGAGAGAATGGAGAGACAAGGGAGAGGGAGAGACAAGGAAAGGGAGAGAGAAGGGATAGGGAGAGAGAAGGGAGAGGGAGAGAGAATGGAGTGACAAGGGAGAGAGGAGGGAGAGAGAAGGGAGAGAGAAAGAGAGAGAAGGAAAAGGGAGGGGAAAGGAAAAGGGAGAGAGAATGGAAAGGGAGAGAGAAGGAAGAGGGAGAGAGAAGGAAGATGGAGAGAGAAGGAAGATGGAGAGAGAAGGAAGAGGGAGAGAGAAGGAAGAGGGAGAGAGAATGGAGAGACAAGGGAGAGGTAGAAACAAGGGAGAGGGAGTGACAAGGGATAGGGAGAGAGAAGGAAGAGGGAGAGAGAGAAGGGAGAGAGAGAGAGAAGGGAGAGAAAGAGAGTGATGAGGGAGTGACAAGGAAAAGGGAGAGAGGAGGGAGAGGGAGAGAGGAGGGAGAGGGAGAGAGGAGAGAGAGAAGGGAGAGAGAGAGAAGGGAGAGGGATAGACAGAGAGAAGGAAGAGGGTGAGAGAGAATGGAGAGACAAGGGAGAGGTAGAAACAAGGGAGAGGGAGTCACAAGGGATAGGGAGAGAGAAGGAAGAGGGAGAGAGAGAAGGGAGAGAGAGAGAGAAGGGAGAGAGAGAGAGAAGGGAGAGAGTGACAAGGAAAAGGGAGAGAGGAGGGAGAGGGAGAGAGAAGGGAGAGGGAGAGAGGAGAGAGAGAAGGGAGAGAGAGAGAAGGGAGAGGGATAGACAGAGAGAAGGAAGAGGGTGAGAGAGAAGGGAAAGGGAGAGAGAGAGAAGGGAGAGGGAGAGAGAGAGAGTAGAGGGAATGATGAGGGAGTTATAAGGGAGAGAGAGAGAGAAGGGAGGGAGAGAGAGAGAAGGGAGAGGGAAAGCAAAGGAAAGGGGAGGGGAAAGGAAAAGGGAGAGAATGGAGAGACAAGGAAAAGGGAGAGAGATTGGAAAGGGAGAGAGAAGGAAGAGGGAGAGAGAAGGAAGAGGGAGAGAGAAGGAAGATGGAGAGAGAAGGAAGATGGAGAGAGAAGGAAGATGGGGAGAGAAGGAAGAGGGAGAGGGAAGGAAGAGGGAGAGAGAATGGAGAGACAAGGGAGAGGTAGAAACAAGGGAGAGGGAGCGACAAGGGATAGGGAGAGAGAAGGAAAAGGGAGAGAGAGAAGGGATAGGGAGAGAGAGAAGTGATAGGGAGAGAGAGAAGGGATACGGAGAGAGAGAAGGTAGATGTAGAGAGAAGGGAGATGGAGAAAGAAGGAAGATGGAGAAGGGAGAGAGAGAGAAGGGAGAGAGAGAGAGTGATGAGGGAGTGACAAGGAAAAGGGAGAGAGAAGGGAGAGGGAGAGAGAAGGGAGAGGGAGAGAGGAGAGAGAGAAGGGAGAGAGAGAAGGGAGAGGGAGAGGGAGAGAGAAGGAAGAGGGTGAGAGAGAAGGGAAAGGGAGAGAGAGAAGGGAGAGGGAATGACGAGGGAGTTATAAGGGAGAGGGAGAGAGAAGGGAGGGGGAGAGAGAGAGAAGGGAGAGGGAGAGGTTTCAAACCACAGAAACATTAACATTCACAGTATTTACAATCTTAACAGAACTCTTATGGAGACAATAAAGGGGGTAGGTGCTCTGGGGAATTTCATACACAAGAGCCCCACAAACAGGGCTGGTTGATGATAAACCAATGAATACCATATTTAAAACCACATAAACATTACAAGTTACAGTACTTACAATCTTTATCAGTACCCTTGTAGACAATAAATGTGGATATATACACACACACACACACACACACACACACACACACATTACAGTATGTGGGTGTGTATGTGTACATTATCTCTAGGGGTAGGTGCTATGGACTATTTCATACACAAGAGCCACCCACAACCAGGGCTGGTTGATGATAAACCAATGAATACCATATTTCTAACCGCATAAACATTACAAGTTACAGTACTTACAATCTTTATCAGAACTCTTATAGTCAATAAATGTGGATATGGAGAAGGAAGAGAGAAAGAAAAGGGAGAGAGAAGGGAAAGGGAGAGAGAAGGAAAAGGGAGAGAGAAGGAAAGGGAGAAAAAAGGAAAAGGGAGAGAGAAGGAAAGGGAAGAGAGAATGGAGAGACAAGGGAGAGGGAGAGACAAGGAAAGGGAGAGAGAAGGGATAGGGAGAGAGAAGGGAGAGGGAGAGAGAATGGAGTGACAAGGGAGAGAGAAGGGAGAGAGAAAGAGAGAGAAGGAAAAGGGAGGGGAAAGGAGAAGGGAGAGAGAATGGAAAGGGAGAGAGAAGGAAGAGGGAGAGGGAAGGAAGATGGAGAGAGAAGGAAGATGGAGAGAGAAGGAAGAGGGAGAGAGGAGGAAGAGGGAGAGAGAAGGGAGAGACAAGGGAGAGGTAGAAACAAGGGAGAGGGAGTGACAAGGGATAGGGAGAGAGAAGGAAGAGGGAGAGAGAGAAGGGAGAGAGAGAGAGAAGGGAGAGAAAGAGAGTGATGAGGGAGTGACAAGGAAAAGGGAGAGAGGAGGGAGAGGGAGAGAGAAGGGAGAGGGAGAGAGGAGAGAGAGAAGGGAGAGAGAGAGAAGGGAGAGGGATAGACAGAGAGAAGGAAGAGGGTGAGAGAGAAGGAAAAGGGAGAGAGAGAGAAGGGAGAGGGAGAGAGAGAGAAGGGAGAGGGAGAGAGAGAGAGTAGAGGGAATGATGAGGGAGTTATAAGGGAGAGGGAAGAGAGAGAGAAGGGAGTGGAGAGAGAGAGAAGGGAGAGGGAAAGCAAAGGAAAGGGGAGGGGAAAGGAAAAGGGAGAGAATGGAGAGACAAGGAAAAGGGAGAGAGATTGGAAAGGGAGAGAGAAGGAAGAGGGAGAGAGAAGGAAGAGGGAGAGAGAAGGGATAGGGAGAGAGAAGGAAAGGGAGAGAGAAGGAAAAGGGAGAGAGAAGGAAAAGGGAGAGAGAATGGAGAGACAAGGGAGAGGGAGAGACAAGGAAAGGGAGAGAGAAGGGATAGGGAGAGAGAAGGGAGAGGGAGAGAGAAGGGGGTGACAAGGGAGAGAGGAGGGAGAGAGAAGGAGAGGGAGAGAGAAGGAAAAGGGAGGGGAAAGGAAAAGGGAGGGGAAAGGAAAAGGGAGAGAGAATGGAAAGGGAGAGAGAAGGAAGAGGGAGGGAGAAGGAAGATGGAGAGAGAAGGAAGATGGAGAGAGAAGGAAGATGGAGAGAGAAGGAAGAGGGAGAGAGAAGGAAGAGGGAGAGAGAAGGAAGAGGGAGAGAGAATGGAGAGACATGGAGACAAGGAGAGGTAGAAACAAGGGAGAGGAGCGACAAGGGATAGGGAGAGAGAAGGAAGAGGGAGAGAGAGAAGGAAGAGGGAGAGAAAGAAGGAAGAGGGAGAGAAAGAAGGAAGAGGGAGAGAGAGAAGGGATAGGGAGACAGAGAAGGTAGATGTAGAGAGAAGGGAGATGGAGAAGAAGGAAGATGGAGAAGGAGAGAGAGAGAGAGAGAGAGAGAGAGAGAGAGAGAGAGAGAGAGAGAGAGAGAGAGAGAGAGAGAGAGAGAGAGAGAGAGAGAGAGAGAGAGAGAGAAGGGAGAGAGAGTGATGAGGGAGTGACAAGGAAAAGGGAGAGAGAAGGGAGAGGGAGAGAGAAGGGAGAGGAGAGAGGAGAGAGAGAGAGAGAGGAGAGACAGAGAGAAGGAAGAGGGTGAGAGAGAAAGGAATGGTTGAGAGAGAGAAGGGAGAGGGAGAGGGAATGATGAGGGAGTTATAAGGGAGAGGGAGAGAGAAGGGAGGGGGAGATAGAGAAGGGAGTGGAGAGAGATAGAAGGGAGAGCGAAGGAAAGGAAGGGGAAAGGAAAAGGGAGAGAATGGAGAGATAAGGAAAAGGGGAGAGAGCATGGAAAGGGAGAGAGACTGGCGCGCCGTGCTAGTACGCGGCCTTCGCTTGAAGGAAGAGGGAGAGAGAAGAGGATAGGGAGAGAGAAGGGAGAGAAAGGCAGAGGAAGAGAGAGAAGGGAAAAGGAGAGAGAAGAAAAGGGAGAGAGAAGGAAAAGGGAGAGAGAAGGAAAAGGGAGAGAGAATGGAGAGACAAGGAGAGGAAGAGGGAGAGAGAAGGAAGAGAGAGAGCCTTGCTCTTTCTCGTTGGAGCCTCGGCTGCGTGCGTCTGCTTCGCTCTCCGTAGCGGTCTCGCGCCTTCCCGTTCTCTTCCCTTCCCCGCTCGCGCTCTCGGAGAGAGGCCGCGTGCGTCTGAAGAGAAGCGCTCCTCCTCATGCTCGCGCCTGCCCAGTCCTCGAAGGAAGAGGGAGAGGAGAAGGGATCAGCGAGAGCTGGACGCCCGCCTCTGGCTCTCCCGTGCACGTCGTCTCCGTGTCGGGCGCGCTGCCCCTTTCACCTGGTCTGCTCGCTCCGGCACTGGTCGAGAGAGAAGGGATACGGAGAGAGAGAAGTAGCTGTCTGGAGCAGACTCGCCGAGCGAGAGATGAGAAGGGAGAGAGAGAGAGAGAGAGAGATCGCGCTCGCTCTCTCTCTCCTGTCTGAGCTGAGAGAGATGCGACCTTCCCCTTTCTCTTCTTCGTTCTCTTTCGCTCTCCTTTCGCTTCGCTCTCTCTCGTTCTCGCTGCTCTCCTGTCTTCTTCTCTCTCTGTCCCTTTCTCTCTCTTCCCTGTCCTCCGTCTCTGTCGCTCGAGAGCTTCGATTCTCTTGTGCTCTCTCGCTCCATGCGCGCGCGCGCGCGCCTTGCTCTTCGCCGCGCGCTCGCGGAGCGGAAGAGCCGCGCGCTCTCCTTCCCTTCGGGTCTTCAGGATATCCAAGCTTCAACCCCCGATGCTTAATCAGTCCCTGCTTCAGCCCAGGTGGCTCAATCAGGGTCTCTGTCTTCAAACAAGCCTCTGTTTGAGCCACTGTGCTGAAGCTGTAAAATTGTGCTGAAGCTGTCAAATCCTGAAATTCAGACCAGTTTGGGGGATTAAGGACTTGAGTTGAGCAGCCATGTGTTCAAATTCTATGATACCTATTATTTACATTTGCATCTAGAGTGCTCTTTAGAAGCGGTTTGTCTCACTTAAGAGTGATTAGAATAGGCCGCAAAATCTTTTGCTGTGTACAGAAAAAAGAGGCATAACAAACCAAGGCTGCCATCTCTTTATATCACAAGGTTACTCAGCAAACATAACAGAAAAACACAGAGAATACACAGAACAATGCAAAGAGCCACCCACATACAGAACTGGTTGATGATAACCAATGAATACCAAATTTCAAACCACAGAAACATTAACATTCACAGTATTTACAATCTTTAACAGAACTCTTATGGAGACAATAAAGGGGGTAGGTGCTCTGGGGAATTTCATACACATGAGCCCCACAAACAGGGCTGGTTGATGATAAACCAATGAATACCATATTTAAAACCACATAAACATTACAAGTTACAGTACTTACAATCTTTATCAGAACTCTTATAGTCAATAAATGTGGATATGGAGAAGGGAGAGAGAAAGAAAAGGGAGAGAGAAGGGAAAGGGAGAGAGAAGGAAAGGGGAGAGAGAAGGAAAGGGAGATAGAAGGAAAAGGGAGAGAGAAGGAAAAGGAAGAGAGAATGGAGAGACAAGGGAGAGGTAGAAACAAGGGAGAGGGAGCGACAAGGAAAGGGAGAGAGAAGGGATAGGGAGAGAGAAGGGAGAGGGAGAGAGAATGGAGTGACACGGGAGAGAGGAGGGAGAGAGAAGGGAGAGAGAAGGAGAGAGAAGGAAAAGGGAGGGGAAAGGAAAAGGGAGAGAGAAGGAAGAGGGAGAGAGAAGGAAGAGGGAGAGAGAAGGAAGAGGGAGAGAGAAGGAAGAGGAGAGAGAAGGAAGAGGGAGAGAGAATGGAGAGACAAGGGAGAGGTAGAAACAAGGGAGAGTGAGCGACAAGGGATAGGGAGAGAGAAGGAAGAGGGAGAGAGAGAAGGGAGAGAGAGAGAGAAGGGAGAGAAAGAGAGTGATGAGGGAGTGACAAGGAAAAGGGAGAGAGAAGGGAGAGGGAGAGAGAAGGGAGAAGGAGAGAGGAGAGAGAGAAGG